>NC_139963.1:7190489-7320489 GCF_963993115.1 Abramis brama | reverse complement strand
TCACCTGAGGTTTAATCCAGTAATCAGTTTAAATAATTATAAAATATTAATGTTGTTAAGGACGTTGAAATGTTATGTTTTGCATTAATTCATATGTTTAGTGATTTCGTATGAGGTTAAAAATGTAGTGATGATATGTTTGGGATGAGTGTATCTGATTGGTCGTGTGTGTGCGCGTGCGTTTACTAATAGTTGGGGAGTTCTCGCGAGACGCTTCATTCTAAGTAAAAACTCTGGGTATGAAGCATCTCGTCTGACTGTTTATTGATAAACGTGCTCCCTTACAGGTATATGAAGCGTACATTTGCACACATGTGAATATTAGTGTTACTAAATGTATTTTTGCTAGGTATTGTGTTGTATTATTGGGTGAAGTGCCATACGGGGCGATGTAAAACGCTAGAGTTATCCGCTGGGGAGAACGCGGTTCGCGCGCATGTGTGTGTGTAACGGTAGGGTGATTAAATGTATACGGTTGAATTTATTTAAATTGCCCTGTTTAGTTAAAGGTCGATGTATGATCTGTGTTGTCACGTGTGTTTTATGTGAGATTGGGGCTTGTGAATATAGAGAGTGTCGCTGTTTTAGGGTGGGATGCGCACTACTCTAAGTGCACTCATTTATTCACGGTGAACTTGGGATGCGTTGATTTAAAGGGGAAGTACATACGAGCTCATGCACTTGTGTATCAAATTATATAAATAAGGGAGCTCATGCATTGTTGAGTGTAATAATTGTTCATTTATTGGCACAATTCATTTCACAATTCAAGTAAAAACTCTGGATATGAAGCATCTCGTCTGACTGTTTATTGATAAACGTGCTCCCTTACAGGAGTGGACAGTAGTGAAACACACTGAGGACACACACACACACACACACACACTCTCTCTCTCTCTCTCTCTCTCTCTCTCTCTCTCTCTCTCTCTCTCTCTCTTTCTCTCTCTCTCTCAATTTCAATTTTTTTTCCAATTCAAATTAGCTTTATGACTGTGTAACACAATGTTGCCAAAGCATCAACATATTATATATAAATAATAAAACAAACAAACAAAACATACATGTATAGATCATGTCATATGTAGTGTAGTAAATATTAATAAATAGATAAATAAACACAATCTATCCTAATAAATGAATAGCCTATATACAGTGGGTCTCTCTAGAATTAGCTGACTCTTTTATATAAGTTCCAGAAAGTGTTTTGATCCACTGAATCATCAATTTTTTTCAATTTTGGTTTTAAAATATTTTTCTCTTTTGCTCCACAGAAGTGTTTTGTACTTTTGCAGACAGTCTGAGTAAGAAAGCCGTAATGTCTGGCTGGACGGATCTTTGTGCTTTTTGTTAGAGAGTCTCCTGAGTTCTTGTCTGAGACCGGCACTTCATCATCAGACCAGACATCCTTTCTCTTTCTCTGTTTATTTGTTTTATGTTTGCTTTGATGTTTAATGTTAGATAGAGTCATCAATGTTTTGAATATGTAATTTAAGTTTTTTGTTGCTGAATTTATTCCATTAACATCTAAACTGAAATCAGTGGACATAAAGTCATCCAGCATTTTTAATATAGTAGGGCTGTTCATATTTTCTTTGAATTGGTCCGAGTTGGATTGATTCCTCTTGAGTTTATGTTTCAGAGGAAACAGTTTTTCAGATTTAAGTGGAGAAGTTTTAGTTATTTCTCATGGGGCTTCAGATAAAGCACAGTTTGGCAGTGATCGGACATCGGGAGCTGAGGTCTGACTGTGAAGGCATTAATAAAGCTTTGATCAATATCTGTTATTGAATAATCAACCACACTGGTTCCTAATCTGGAGCAGTGAGTGAATCTACCTAATGTATCTCCACGAGTTCTGCCGTTAATGATGTATAATCCTAAACCTTTACAGAGTTTCAACATGTGTTTTCCACTAATGTTCACTGAAGTGTCGCAGCTGTTTCTCGGTGTGATATTCGATGAGGGATGAAACGTGGTGTCACTGGGGATGTGCTCATTATCTACAATATTTACATAATCAGTTTCTCGCCCTGTTCTGGCGTTTAAGTCTCCGCAGATGAGGATATTTCCTCTGGACTGAAAGTGTAAGATGTCAGTGTGTAATGTTGGGAAGCTTTGCTCTTCGTAATAGGGAGAGTCATGAGGGGGAATATAGACTGCACAGAGGTAAAGACTAGACTGATATATGACGGATTTCACTTCAAGCCAAATGGATGATTTTCCACTTTTAACAACTTTAATCGAATGTTTTAAATCGTCTTTGTGCCATATGAGTATTCCACCTGAGTCTCGGCCACATTTAATTTTAGAATTTTTTGATGAGGGAACCATAATTTCCTTGTATCCTATTGGACAATGTAAGGTCTCATTACTACGACACCACGTCTCCTGAAAGATACAGATGTCCATATCTCTCACACTGCTGAGTTAGTCTTGGTCTGCAGTCTTATTACCAAAAGCAGAAGAGTGCAGACCTTGTATATTCCAGCAACTGATTTTAAATGATTTCATGGATAGTTTTTTTCTGTAATGTGTGTGTGTGTGTGTGTGTGATGCAGGTTATGTCCTCAGCCTGGAGCAGATGTCGTGTCTGGTTGAGTTCAGCGGCTGCAGGGTTCTGTGGTTGTTGAGCGGCCGCTGCGTAGCTCTTGTGTTGGGATGGAGGTCCGGCGGCCGGTCTGGGCTCTGCTGGAGGACGAGGGCTTCTTGGTGGCTGAGAGCTTCGCCTGTTATCGGAGTTTCTGCTGTTTCTTGCTGTGTTTCCAAGGGCTGTGCTTTTCAGCACTCTGGCGAAGACTTTCACTCCTTGCTTATTGAGATGTACGTGGTCATACATATGATGAGGCTGTATGTCTTTGTGATGGGCGAGATGAACATTGGGAATGAGTGCGCAGCTTCTGGAGAGTCCACATTATTCCCGTGGATCACGTGGAACGGCACATCGGTGCGTGGCAGCAGTGTGGACAGAGTTACTCTAGCGTCTGGGAAGCGTTGTGTGGCTCTGATCGCCACCTCTCTCATCACAGGAGCCACACGGCCCTTCATGGCCCTTAAATCATTCGTCCCTGTGTGGATTACGATGTGCTTGTAGTTTTCATGTGGGTTTCTCTCAGACAGGATCTGAAAAGCACTTCTAGTGTTTGGGCACCAGATTGTCTTGGCTCTCATGTTTGGTAATAGTAGTCTCTCATTGACATATTTCCCATTAGAGTCCGTCAGGATAAGAGCATGTGTTTCTCCCGGGTCCTGTGCAGAGGAGCTGTGGATCTGGGGTGTGGATCAGTCGAGCAGTGAGGCTCTTCTTCCACTGGTTGCTGTTCAGGTTGAGGGTTTTCCATGAGCATCTCTGGACGAATCAAGGGTTTGGCAGAAGACTCTTTAGGTGCTGAAACAGAATCGAGTCTTTCTTTCAGATCTGTGATGAGTTCATCTTTGGTGTGGAGTACTGACTTCAAGGCCGATAACTCCTCCTGGATTTCTTTTCTAACGTCTGTTAGTTGTTTTCCTAATGTTGATTTTACTTCCCTCAGTTCATCTTTAGTTTTCTGAAGTTCTTCTGTCATTTCTTCTCTGTGTCTCTGCAGAGATTCAACTTCTTGTTTTAAGTTATTTATGTCAATTGTCACTTGTTCCATGTTGTCTTTCAGGTGGGATAGTATTAATTCTTTCATCTCCACTACTTCTACTTCCAGAAGTGAAAAGTTGTCTTTCATTCTTGACATTGGAGATGGGATCGCAGTTGCTGAAGTCACTGTCGTCTTTTGGTCTGATTTTCCAGGGGAGGGAACAATGTTCGCATTCTTGTCCACTTCATCAGACAATGCCAGCTTTTTTTTTAATTCAAAATCTTCAATGAAGACCTTGAGAGCAGACTCTGATCCCTGGACCATGACAGTGCCATTTTGATACAAGTTCAGGGTCAAAAATCTTGTTTCATCATTTTTTTCAGCATCTTCAAATGCTAAGATCTGTCTGCCTTTACAGATGCCTCTTTTCTTGGTAAAGGTGAGATGTTGACAAAAGGCAGTGTGCCATAAAGGGCTGTGTTCGGTGTAAAAGAGCAGGTTGTTCATGGCACTGTGGTCCTGTTGTCCAGCAAACAGTGTGTCGGGCCTCTCCTTCATCTGCTTGTGTCTGAGCATCAGCCTGGAGGCCTCAGAGCTCTTCTGAGGGTAGATGAAGGGGCGGGGCCAAGATGATGCGTTGGCCATCATTGATTTGGAATGTAAACAATCAACTGAAATAACTGCCACTGTTTTGAATTGTTTTAGTTTATCATCTCTCAGTGGAGATATAAAACTGGTCAAAATGAGTAAATAAGCCAAAAATGGGGAAAATATGGAAAATTCCAGTTGTGTCCAAAATGTCCAAAAATGTTTTTTCTGTGCTGTTCTTTCAAACAGGAATCAAGCAAAAGTCCAAAGAGAGTTAAATAGCACTGTCTATTCAAAATGTTTTTCCGCAGTAGTTTCAATTTTGATATTTTTAGGTCAAACCGTTCTTGTCTGTCAGTCATATAATGCAGGTCTATGGTCACTGTCTCAAAGAGCATGCACAGTGAAGTCCAAATTAAACAATTCCTCATCGTAAGTACACATTGATGGCCTAAGACACGAAACGAGCAGTTTGTGTGAGAAAACGAACAGTATTTATATCGTTTTTACCTCTTATACACAGCCACGTCCAAGTGATCTGAGGGCGTGCGCGCATCCTGGTGTGTGACGTGTACGCAGACTGGTGCATAGATACACTAGATGTCGCATTAAAGACATTCGTTCCAATGAACTGCCATAGACAAGGCGATATCTAGTGTATATATCTATGCACCAGTCTGCGCACACGTCAGATCAGATCACTTGGACGTGCATATTATCTGAAGTTTATTTGCTGTACTGTAGAAAATTGACGGAACTAAGAAAAAAATAAAAAAATAAAATCATCTGCTGAATGCATATTTTCAAACAATTACATTATATGGATTACATGCCTGAAAACTGTGTCTTATTGTACATAACCAAGATAGTATTTATATTCCAGTAATGAGCATTGTTACTAACACTGTTTGCTGTCTTACAGTGGGAAAAAGTGGAAAAACTCCTGGGAGCCAAGAGAAAATATTCAAAGTTCATCCTGAAGATGAGTGTGTGTGTGTGTGTGTGTGTGCGTGTGTGTGTGTGTGTGTGTGTATTCCGATGTATTTTTTGTTGCTAGGTTGTAAAATAGATGCCTTGTATGACTTGCAGTTTTGTCTTTCAGTGTTCAGACACAGCAGTTCTGGGTTATTCTTGTGTTCTGCTTCTGTTGCTGCTTTGTACAGAACATTATCTGTTCTCTGTGTTTGATGAGTGGACTCATAAAATGTTTTGAAATATGTCGCTGGCTCTGTTCCTTCATATACTCTTGATTTTTACGATTGTTTATATTTGTTATTTAAGATTAAGAGCAAACATATATGCACCCTAAATGCATTTAATGATGTGTTTACTGCTGAAAATTTTAGAAAGCCACGTAATTATTATTATTATTATTTTTTTATCATTCATTACCCTAAAGGACCTATTAGCCCACAGTCAAGATGTGTTTTTAAATCTATAATGTGTGTATGCGAGGATAGACCAAGATACTTTTGGGCCTTGGGTTAGAAACATCTGAAGCTGGTACTTCCTTTCTCTGCAGGAAGAACACAAGGAAGACAGTGATTGAATACTATTAATACGAGAACAATGCTTTTAAACGATGCCCCACGCCACGCCCACCCGCCACTGGGCTTTGAGATAATTGGGTAATGTAGTCCAGATTTATCCTCTGGTATGAATTCGCCCATTCATTGCAAAACTTGTTCTTGGCCTGAGAGATATAATCATTGCCATGGGAAACCCCTGTCTTTGCTACACATTTAAACTACAAATGGCAGAATTTATCAAATTAATCATGATTTTGTGAGAGACACTCTCTCTCACACACAAACACAGGCACACACACTCTCTCTCTCACAAACACAGGCACACACACTCTCTCTCTCTCTCACACATACAAACTCTCACACACATACACACTTTCTCTCTCCCTCACACACACACACACACACACACACGAATGTATCTAACCCTAACCCCACATATCCATCTATATACAGGATTTTTTATTGCTGTAATAAATTAAAGGAGTAAAATCCTTCAACACAATGTTTCACAGGCATTATATTTGCATATGCTTGTCTCTGTGTAATTATTGGTAGCAAATAAAGCAAAAGTAATATGAATGATGTGTACATTAACTTGTATGTATTGTTATGAACTAATATCCTGCTTTGGCCACTTGTGAGCAAAATGCAAAAATAGGTTATAAAATGAAGAACATCAGTATCAGCATTCGGGGCACTATGATCACGTTAATTATCGTTAAGGATATAGATCATGGTGCAAAATAATAATGAATATATATTTATAATATATAAAATATAAATACACTGTAGTTTGTATTGTTCTTCATGAGTAGTATTGTAGATAATAATGTAAAGTGAGGAAGAAAATAAAGAGTATTTGTCAGTTTTATTCAAATTACAGTTTTTCTGAATTGCTAAAACACATTTCTTGAAACTATCACTCACTTTCTCAAAACCTTAAACACAAAACCAAATTTTCACACCACATTCAGAGAACCTCTGACTCTTATGGCAAAATACAACAATTGCCTCAAAACCATTTTATCTTTGCTCAAAATCAAACAATGCTTTCAGATCATACACACAACGAGTCAATATTATAAACACTACAGATCATTCATTAGACACTACATCAAAAAATGGAGAACACAGAATCCAAAGCATGCAGTTACAGGAAAAAAGTATATTGTAACAAATGTAACCCTACGGTGGTAGTTCTGCTCATAGGCAGGCTAAGAATCTATTGTAGGAGTTATCTAAATCTAGATTCGATGAGGAGGCTGGTTATGGACTAATCATATGGTCAAAGGACTCATAGATTCCACTCCAAAGGAAGCACAGGACAATAGAATAAAGTTTAAATGTAGTTCTTATTCAAATTATTTTTCTTATTTTCTTATTCAAAATTCTATATTTAGTTCAGTTCACACAGCATTAGTACCATTGATGTTAACAAATCGGCCACAACTTTGAGATCTCATGAAACAAAACAAAAGGAAAAATCTTTCAAAGAAAAAAAATTGTTACCCTTGAGTGCACTCAAAATATTTTAACTGTCCAACCACCCCTTCAATACTTAGCGTCCATATCAAACCACCCAATGGAGCCGCTGCAGCGCTGTTAGTTGAGGCAGTGGACCAGGGGACCAGGCACCGGGCGAACAGAGAGGAATCCAGCTTCGGTGGGAAGAACACCAGGGATCCGGGACCAGAAGAAGCCTAAAAAAAAAACCCAGTCTACACAAAAATGTGCAGAAAATTAACTAATGTTCAACTAAATGTCATTTTTCCATCTTTTCATCATTTAAAAGTCCATATGCTCAATAATACAACTTAAAATTAAAATCAATACAATGGAATTGGACAAACAAAAGTACAGTATAGCATAGTAACTCAAAATTGACATACTTGACTCAAAACAAAATTATTTCCTTTCAAAATGCATTTTTCATTGTACCAAAATATACAACAGATGTACAACTAAAATATACAACAAAATGTACCTGTGTGGTAACATCCACTGCTATTGTAGATAGCCAGACTGGTTTTTTTTAATCCACTGTAACGTTGAAATGTAAACTTTTTAGTCATTTCACCATTTTAACTTCAAGCTAATCAACACAAAATGATAATTTTTACTCACCGAGATAACTTTGTTTTACAACAGGTGTCATCTAATTTTCAATGTAGTTCAACCTCGAGGATATATTTCGTTTTCTAAATCAGTTTCAATCCTAATATTTACTTCTGCTCTGGCTCCCGTTTTTTCCAGGCTTTTTTAAGGCAAGGCGAATGGCAGAAAAACAGCAGAAGAAGAACGTTTCATTGTGCCCTGCCACCTAGTGGCGAACTAGATATTGAACTTTACTCTAGTTTTGAGTGTTTGCATTAAAGGTCATTTCAGGACTTTATTGGGGCAAAATTAACAGGGTTACACAAAGTAAACACAATTTGCAATTACGTAAAATGTATAGTAATGACTACTAACATTAGTAAGGTGAATAAATTACTGTATGCACTGCAAGTATAGTATTGTACTGAATATTGTATAGTATCGAATGTCTGTATATTCAGCACTTGCATACTGTGAAAATACAGTGACCAACTGCAGAAGTCCAAAAGGTTACAGTAAAAAACTCTAAATGAAAAGCATGTTACAGTCACTCAAAAGAGTTGTGCAACTGCAAAATCAAGGTCAGTGAGAGAGATTTTACATGTGTTCTGCTTCAGCATCGCGTCTTCATGTTCTGGCGGAGGAGTTTGTCCACATCACAGACACACTGTCATCTCTGGAGGCAAAGAGAAAAACCCTAAAGCCAGATCCAGCCTTGACAGTGTTCTCCACACATGCTCTTCATCATCCTCATCCTCATCCTCTTCCTCCTTGTTCACCACTTCTTACACGCACTCTTCCTCCTCTCTCTCTCTTATATATTTTCAATCCATATAGGTATCAACATTCAGTGCAACATTTTGAGTCAATTTTGGCACTCTAAACTGGCTTGTATTTTGTACATTTGATAGAAAATAAAGAGTATTTGTCACTTTTATTCAAAATTAATTAGTTTTAAAATGGGATATAAAACTTGAGATTAATTATTAAGTCTATGCATACAAATTAATATGCATATGCTAAATGTAATATTAAATATATTGCCTCAACGACCAAAACGTATATGTTAATATATTTATTAAATGTGCAATAAATAATAACAATTATGTTTAACAGTTGTAGGTGTAATGTAATGCCACGTGTAAAATATGGAATATAAAAGTAACAAGTAAGCAAGCGATGCCTCTATAACAATGGTGACAGAGGCTTATGGATAATGTAGACCCTTCTGTTATTCACATCTGCAAAGAGTTAGAAAATGTAGATGTGACACAGTAGCTCAGGGTAAGAATGACTTTTACTTATTTATTTATTTTAATTCATCTGAAAAATATTTAATTTCCAGACTCAAAACTCAAAATCTGATTTTGGGAAGATGATGAATCCAACGCTTCCAATGTTTGTGCTGAAACTTTAAAGCTCTTCTTCAGAAAGTTGTGGACTGCAGTTGTCCTCACTCTCCTCTTCATCATCTTCCTCCAGCGAGAAGAAGGAAGGGTGTGTGTTGACACTGCCACAGGTGCTGGTGATGCTGCAAGTTTCTGCTGGAGAATGTGCCGCTTGTGTAAGATACAGCAGTAGAGCCCCTGTGTCCCTCTTCGCTCAGCTCTCTAGGCGGATCTTCAGGGAAAAACTGAAGAAAATTGACATTGATAATTAAGCAGCATTTCATAAAAAACAAGTATTGTGATTTTTTTGAAGCAATATTTACAGGAAACTATAACATCCTGGTTAGTGGGATCACCATATTTTTGCACATTAAATAAAAAACATTTTTCGTACATACTCTGGATCTTGATGTCCTCTTTAGTCTCCCGAAGAAGACTGTCCAGTTTGTCCAATGTTTTTTTAGATGTTGATAATGCTGAGTCATCTCTTTTACAATGATCATCTTCTCCTCCTCCATGCGCCTGACCAGCAGGACTTGCTCAAACAGTCGCCTCTTCAAGCGGAGACTCGACACTATTTCTGATAATAAAAGTGGAGGGGAAAAAACTTCAAACACTAACACACAACATATTCAGCTTTACGTCTAGCACAGTGTTCTTCACTAGTCATTCTGAGGGCCTTGAGAATAATATTGATGAAGAACTTTATAAGGGTAATAATATAACAATATCCTAACTGTATCATCCCTCAAGTATGCATATAATAATGCAGCCAATACACATAATTGACAACAACTGAAACATCACACTACAATATAACAGAAAGTTAAAGAAATGTTTATCCCAGTATTAAGATTTTTTATTTTTATTAAAGACATATTGAAAGGATATCTAATTGGTAGGCAGAGTTATTTCATGCTTGGGTTGGATTTTGCCATTTCAGAATAGATATGGTTTTCTTCTTAAATGTGTTTGGCTATTGCAGCTCTTATATATAAAAGAAAAGTGATGAGCACTACTAGTATAGAGTGTGTGTTACAGGAGTAACAATAACTATCAGATTATCACTATGGGCCAGTTGTTCAAAACATTTAATATGGATCAAAATTATCCGGATTTGGATTTTGTTGTAGAAAAAAAATAACAATTACAAAATGCAAGTTGAGTGATGTAGTATCAAATACCATTTTGTCGACACAGATCATGCTTCTTTCTTCGGATGGAATAAATAATCTCATGGATTTCACTCTGGAGCTCTTCCTGCTACTGTGAGTCCTGTGTCTCTCTTGAAAACCAGAAATAAGCAAAGTCGACCATTACAGAAAACACAGTATCACTGCAAAAATGTAGACAAATATATATGGAAATGTATACACCAGTGACTATATTACATACCAGTGGCTGCCAATTGCTTGCCATCACACACCCACCGATCTGCATCCTCCATAGAGATGTTCAACTCCTGCTTGAGACTCTCAAGATCGGCTGCTTCCATCTCTGCTCTCTGTGTAGTCTATTTAAAAAGAGAAAACAATGACAGAAAACACAGTATCACTGCAAAATTAACCACAATTGCCCCTGAAAAAAATGCAGGGGAGAGCACAATCACATTCATAGTGTCTCCAGGGCCCAGGAAACACCTTAACGTGCAGTCTAGGCTTCTTACTTTGACTAATCTTTTCGCCAGTGTCTTGTGGAGACTCTCCACCTTCCTATTGCTCCATCCCATGGCAAGTACAGTAATCATATCTCCTCTGCCTATAAAAAAACAAAACCAATAAGAACAAATCAATTGTACAATCTAGCATTGTGTCAAACACACTGGTTAACCCTTTACCTGACTTGGTCCTGTAGTTTGTAGTAAGAGCTGCCCTTGAAAGGAAGCTATTGACCTGTTCCAGCTCTTCAGCAACAGTGTTTCCTGCACCCTCCTGGCTTCTCCCGCCCCACCTAACCTGCTCCCAAGAAGAAGACCAAGACCTTTATCATTCAAATCTTATTTATTAGTTTGTGTATCATCAATTGAATTTGGTGCCATGAGCAAATTTTGATAATATAAAATGTTCTGAGGTAGGATAACAATGAAAGAAAAGCTTTCACAACAGCAATTGTGCAGTCAGAACTTCTGGACGGGATCAGGAAGCATATCCTGCAAACAACCCTGCGGTTAAACCAGAATGACCAGTGCTGTTGTAACAGTGTGATCGCTGATAGTGATGTTAACTATGTTTAAAAAGTTCATAAGCATATATATATACTGTATATATACACACACACACACACCCAACACACACAGACACTAAATAAGTGGTTTTAAACTTGTCCTTGAGGATACCCAGCACTACACATTTTGTATATCTCACTTATATGACACACTTGATTAACTCATCAGCTCATTAGTAGAGACTGCAAGACCTGAATTGTGTGTGTCAGATAAGGGAGACATACTGTACACAATGCAGTGCTGGGGTCCTCCAGGACAGGTCTGAAAACCACTGCATTAAAGTATTTCAATAATGTTTACTACTTTTGACTTATGAAACGTGCATATTTACCGAGATAATAATCAAGCTACATTTTTCTGATGCTGTAAGGATGTTTCATTAAAACATTAAAACGTAAACTTAACTCACACACAGTACCTCACATTTGCCAGTGTGAGCCTTGGCATGCATTACAGACAGAAAAGGCTTCATCATGGGAAGTGGTTGGAGCTCGGATAACTTTTCTGCCATCTTTTCCAAATAAGGCCAGTGCCTGTAAAGGGAAAATTGCCAAAACTGGTAAGGAGACAAACCAGGATCTAAGTGACTAGTACAATTCCTGTAACACTACAGTATGTAGTCATATGTATGGTGATTTGTCATATCAGTGCTGATAAGGTAGTGGCCATATTCATTTTCTAATTCCATAATATAAAAAATGTGTGATTTTTAGCTAGTCATGGTGTTATTCCCATGCATGGCATATATTAATAAAGGTAAAACATCAGTAAAAACTTCAGTTATCATTTGGCAATGGCTATCTACCTGCAAGCAATGTCCATACAAAAGAGTGTTGCATTTGCAGCTTGTGCCGCTCCTTCTGCAGGAACATTGGGTCGGCATATATTTCACCACGGTAGAGGCTCAAGCCTTGCAGCGAGACTCATGTCTGCACACAGCTATTTCAAGGCCCTCTTCATCCACCTTGGCCCTGGACTTCTGTGCTATTTCTCTGCCTGCTGGAAATGTTGCCGGTCCGCAGACATCATGACCTGTCCTCTGAAAGTAGAAACAATATGTTACATGTAATCCCAGGACAAGAAAACATTCAATTAAAAAGAGTTAAAGAAATCCTTACACTTAACATCTGGCTTCTAATTTGGTCAACAAAGGCAGATACTTTGGCATCTTGTGCGATGAACAGTCCATCAAAAAGAGATGGTTCGTCTGTCCTGTTAAATAAGAGGAATTCATCGCCAACACAATTACATAATAATGATTAAACGTTGCATTCACATAAATTAATATGACAATTAACCATAAAGGTGCCACACATTTTAGCCTGTATGATTTACATTTGATCTGGAACGCTGTGTTTAGAGTATCAGCTTGTATTTTATGGAGCTAGCTTGTCTTTATTACATGCGAGAAAATAAATGATCTGAGAGAGAGAAAAAAAAGTTTGAGAGAAAAAGTTATCACACCAATAGCAAAAAATAATAATATTTGAGACTAAAAAAAGTTTTGAGAGAAAGTATTTTCTCATCGAACATAAAAAAATATAAATTTGAAAAAAAAATTCAAAATATTTTGAAAAAAACTCTCAAATATATATTTTTTGCTATCAGTGTGAAAACATTTTCTCTAAAAAAAAAAGTGTTTCTCTCAAAATGCTTTTCTTTGCTCTGGATGCAATTTCTTGCTCTTGTGGATTTTGCTTTTGCTGTGAAAATTGTGTCATGGGCGGGGCCACATTCCTATTGGCCAGTCGGGTGAGCATCGTCTTGTCTTGGGAGTCGAACTGAATAATTTTCTTATGAAACTTACCCACATTAATGTGTTGATAAAGCTAGAATAAAACACTGGCTGCCAACTTAAAAAATCAAACGCAGACGAGGAAAGAGTTAAAAATAAAGCTCAGTCACGTGATTATGCTGGAGTCCTGTGGAAGTCTGTGCAGAAACTACACTTTCACAAACAGCACAACGTCTTTTTATCCTCGACAACTTCAACTTTTTCTGTCTAGTTTAGCAGTGCTTTTGAAAAGCCTGACGTGATCTGAAAACCTCTCAGCGCTTGACTTCAACATTCTCTCGTTCCCTCACTGCCGATGTGGGCCGACTGAACTGATCAGCTCAAATAAGCTTTAAAGTGTTGTTGTGGAGGCGGTCAGATGCAGATATCTGTCGCAGTGTGATGTAAAATATGGGCGGAAGTGGAAAACAAGTCATTTTGGCAGCTTGGTTTCAACAAATGCTGTTCAGTTAGGATGCTTGTTTCAGGTCTGAAACTTGCGATATGTTTTTATAGTGCAATGACCTCTTATAAGTCAAAAGACCAAAGCGAATGTGAATCCTCATGTCATGACCTCTTTAACACTGAGGATTTTGCCGTGTTTGTTACCAAAGGCCCCTGTGGCACATTGTTGGCTAGCAATGCTTTCTGAACATTGTAATAATATGAGACTGAAACATTGTTTTCTTTGTGACAGACTTGTTAGCAATAATGACATTTAGTTATGACCTTCTTTTATTCCCAGGTTTCCTGCAGTTTGACTAATTCGTTCTCCTCAACCTCATCATCACCATATACTCGTGTGATGGATATTAACATAAAACTGTTTGTGATAGAGTTGAATTGTACACATCAGAGCCTATGTGTCCCACATTTCCATGATTCCAGGCCCGTCGCGACAAGGCAGGCAAACCAAGCAATTGCTTGGGGCCCCGAGCTGGCCTGGGGCCCCAAGACAACGACTGGTTAAGAATAAAATGCAACGACAAACTGTGTGAGCGCCCCTTTGATAGTCAATGCAGTAAAGTGCAATGACACTGTTATCGGGATCCCCCTCAAGGGGGCCCCCCTCAGGAGTTGCTGACAGCAGCCAGCCAACCACGCGTCTCTGCTGCCAGCAAAATACAAAACCTCCTCGGCAGTTATCATGAAGCGAATTATGCTTCAGGAAGCCAGAAAAGAAAGAAGATAAAGGTAAAAAAAAATATAGTGATAAGTGATAAATTACACTGGATAAAATAGCTCTACTTGTCTTGTACACATGGTGTACTTTTGCAGCAGGTAGGCTAGCAAAAATATGTTTATGTTAGCTGTCTGCCTGACGGCAAATGCTGCTTGTAACGAACAGTTAGTGCAACTTTTTTTTCGAAAGGACGGAATATGGTTACATACTATAATATGTTTTTTTTAACGGGATAAGGAAGACGCAGATCTGTTCCAGAATCACTGTTTATCGTATGACATGACATTGCTATAGCTTTGTAATAGGTTTTGATGAAAGTGGCATAGCATGCTATAACTATTCCACCGTTATAATCTATTTCCCAAATGGGGGTTAGGAAAACCACACAATAAATTCAGTGCATCAAACATTAGCTCTGGATGTTTTTAAGCATTGGTAGTTGTGAAAGCAGCTGCATCCCTTCCCTTCTAATATCAAAATATGGAATTGCTAACATATCTTTTCGGTAACACTTTATTATAATCAAATCAAGTATATTTGTATAGCGCTTTTCACAATACAGATTGTATCAAAGCAGCTTCACAGTATTACATTAAAATAAAATAATACAACAAGGTTTGTTTCTAGTGGAATTTATTGATTGATAGAATAAAATTAAATATCCCCAAAATATCCCCAACTGAGCAAGCCAAAGGCAACAGTGGCAAGGAACCGAAAAAAACTACATCAAGTGACCTAATGGAGAAAAAAAAAACCTTGGGAGAACCCAGGCTCAGTCGGGGGTAATAACATTCATTAATAGATGGTAAATTGTTAGTCTTTAATTTAATCTTTAGTTAATTGTCATTTAACTGTTAGCAAACAAGTCTTTTTACTTAATAAATACTTTGTAAGTTAATCCATCTATAAACATTATTTAACCAGAAAGTGGCAGAGGAACATGATTTTTCCATAGCTTATCTTAATGTGCTAGTGTCGGGATATAGGCTTCTGTAGTGACAGTTTATGCAAATATGACATTAATTTTAAGTTACCAATGGATCTTGAATAGTTACTTCAAGGCTACTGCAAATGTTCAATTGTTGAAAATGTGTGTGTGTGTGTGTGTGTGGGGGGGGGGGGGGTGGCCTCCATGTCCATTTTGCTGGGGGGGGGGGGGGGGGGGGGGGGGCTCCTCCATGTCCATTTTGCTTGGGGCCCCCAAATTCCTTCAAACGGCCCTGCATGATTCACATCAATTTATGTCCGTTTGATTTATTAATTTACATTTTTACTGTTGAATACATCATTTATATCATCTATCTTTATTTCATTTTTAATTTAAATGCAGTATTGAGTATCTAGTACACAGGTGATCATATCCACATGGTATTGGGGATAGGGTGGGGGTTCGGGGTTGGTGTTGGCGTTTGGTGAAAGGGTGAATGTTATGTTTTTACAAAAGCTCAACATTCACTATTTACTTACAGTATATATTTACTATTTACTATATAGTAAGTCGCATCCGCCAGGAAAAAGAAAGACCTCCCTGTTTGAGAACAGTTTTACAACTTCCAATGTATGTATGGTGTTTTAAAATGACATATCACAATTTGTTTTCCTCAGTTCATTTAATTATTATATGTAATATCTTGATTCAGAAGGTGAGATGCTTGGAGTGTGATATATATATTCAGTCGATGTACATGTACAGTGACTTCCATTCAAACTCTTTTCTCTTCACATTTCTTGGGTGGAAAGTTTGGCTCGTGTTTGACCAGAGCAAACAAAGCTTAAATGCCACAGCCGACGCTGTAGAAGAAGTCGAGAGATACGAACATTCAAAGAGCCGGAGATCCACTAGAATACTGGAAAATACAGGAACACGTGTCCCACATCTGGACACTTTGGCATTGCAGTTTCTTTGTACACCGGCCTCCTCTGTACCATGTGAAAGATTATCCAGACAGGGGAAGAACTGTAAAAGAGGAGAAATAGACCCAATCGCCCAAAACACTGTCAAACAGCTCTTATTTCTCAATACAAATCACTCCAAACTTCACATCACACAATGTCCATATTCACATTTTAGTCCCACGCCTTATCCTGTCCATCAAATTATTAATTTATGATTAATAAAATTGATTAATTAATGATTTTCATTCAATAAAATGTATTCAATTGCATTTTCAATACCCAGTCATACAAGTAATATGAAGAAGTATATGTGTATTTCTTATGTGTAGCTTTTAGCTGCTTTATTTTTACTGTTTACTATTTACAACACTCTTGAAGCTTTAAATCTGCTCTGGGAACAGTATCTAAGCCTTTATGAGGCTTCATTTCTCCATCTCTACACTGTGACCCTGCAGCATTAGATCCAGTAATGTCTGAAAGATTATAAACACACATTGTGCACTAAATGTTTTGAACTATTGTTTTTTTACACACACACACACACACACACACACACACACACACACACACACCAGCAATCAACATGTGAAACTCAACAATGGTGACAATATTGCGATGTGAATTAATTATGCAGATGAACTGTCTTTTTCTTCATTTGCTTTTATTTCTGCTGTTGTTTTTAGTAGCTTGTTTTGTGATGTTCAGAGAGTTGATCTGTTTATTTGAATATTTTGTCGACTGACACCATTGTTGATGCCTGTATGTCCACAGAAGACACAGTACATCAATGCGACATCAAGAAGACGCTGGACTCCAACTCATCCACTGGTCAGATCATGTCAAATTTTGGTTGAAAATGAAAATTAGGTTGATGTCTAAACCCATCGATAAAAAAAACACTGACTCTGTTGGGCACTTCTGCGCAAAATTCCTGATGCATGTATTTTCTTTTTTTCTACCACAGGTGGAAATTAAATGTTTTGGTATGTCTCCGGCAGTGGTCTGGTGTGCACAGATGGGGACAAACCGGAGGATTTCTTCTTTGAGTTTGTGGAGTATGGACGGGTTGGCATCAAGGGTCAGAATGGCAAGTACCTGCGTGGAGACCAGGGAGGCACGCTGATGGGCGATGGGTTAAGCGTGGACGCCTCTTCCCTGTGGGAGCACTGATTGCTGGACAGAACCAGAGACACAAACACACACTCACTCAGAAACAATCAGTTCTCGTACTGACACCTGTTAAACTAATGACTTTCAGGAGAACGCTGTTCATTCATGTTCTTTCTTCAGTCTTTTTTGTGAGTGAGTGAAATGTGTGTGGTTTTATCTGTTTCTAATACTGTAAATGTTAGTGTCGCCCTTTGATTCATTAGAAAAATACAATATTACACTTCACTCCTTGCAGTGGCGGATCGAGAATTTTTTAGAAGCATGGCCACAATCGGGCCACCCTTCACAGAGAGCGGCCAAGCTTAACACAAGTCATGCACAATTCTTAAATCAATGAGGTTTTCATACATTTTCCTGATTTTCTTTGCTGTTGGCTCTACCGCTTTGTTCATTCACTGTTATTTATTAAACTACTACAATACCAGCTAAAATATTTCCATGTTTAATTGTTTTCTTCATTAAGAATAACACACAATAAAATATAAAACAACATTTGAAGAAAAAAAAAAAATGCTCACAATGGCTGGCTAAACCGTTTAGGTTGGAGACGTACTGATGGACGGACTCCCCTGGTAGTTGGTGTCGTTGTCTAAACATAAACCGTCTCAATAAAGCACTCTGTGGGGCAGCAAACTGGTCTTTTAAAAGTTTCACTGTCCTTGCATAGTCTGTATTTGTCCCGTTGCCAGTTAACGTCTCCAGTACCCGTTTTCCCTCGACTCCTAAGTGCCTCAGCAATGCTGTTTTCCGAACTGCACTCATGTCGGCTAGTAGCTGTAGCTTGTATGTTTCAGAAGACTGATGCCAGGGATTCCACTGTATTGTAGGCTCACCGGGAAGTGCGAGGAAAGGAGGTGGAGGAGGAAGAGAAAATCCAGCCATCCTCGTTGCCAATTGTTGTGTATAAAAAAGGACGCTGGACGAGAGATTTATGCATGCTACTCTCTACTTTTCAAACAAACCGAAACCAACCATTTCAGACCAAAACAGCTGCGACCTAAACAGCGAGGCGTTACCAAACGAACACAGATTAATTCGTCCTGAGCGGACATAAGAGTTAATTTGTTTAAGATTCTTGGTTCATTTTTTATTCACAAATGCAAATTTTTGGGTAAGATCCCGCTACTGTCTATTTTTCTAGTAGACTATAATTCCTATGTTTTGTCTTTGTCATAAAAAACAAAAAGTCTTTGAAAAGTCAAAGATTGCTTTCAATGTTTAACCTTGTATAATTTTTTTTTCTTCCCTCTGGCACTCTATTTTGTTTTCTTCCCTCTGGCACTCTATTTTGTTTGTATATTTTTCGTGATCTATATTGTTACTTTTTCATTTTTCGCATAAAAAAAGAAAAAAGAAAAAAAGACGTACATACTTGAAAGATCTTGGGCCGGTTTCACAAAGCTATTTTAGACCGGTCTATAGTGTTAGAAAAGTCACAAATTTGCTCATAGACTAATCTAAAGCAAGTTAGACTGTTTCACAAAAATAAAGACTGACTTAATTATGTTACCTTGGCAACCAGCAGTAACAATCAGTTACATTACAAACAGCCAAAAGAAAAGGGAAAATGGCTCATAATTTAAATTTTTTTTCTTGTTACTACATTCTCCGCTAAATTTCCCAAGTAAAATGTCCTTGTAACTGTTATATTCCTCCAACAAACACATATTTTCCGCTGGGGTAAACTGCACTGAGCGGTTGAATGCGCTTAATGTTACTCGAACCGCCATGTTTTTTGTTTTGAAAAGTGTCTTAATTTACCCAGAATGCATTGCAGTGTAGTCCTACTTAAGATAGACTCTTTAGTGTTTTGTGCAACGGTCTGATTTTGATGTCTATCTGAAGCCTGACTATCTACTATAAGCCATAGTCAAAGTCTATATTTGTGAAACCGGACCCTGGGCTTAAAGAAAATCCCGAGCTGTCTTATGACATTGTGGTGGCGTTCATGTGCGCTCAACTGGTAAATACGATCTTTACGAGATAACTTGAATGCACCATTATTTCCTCCTGCCAAAACCGGAAGTGTGAAAATAATCCATTCGAGGAGGAGCTACTGCTGGATGTTTCCCGTCTCACAGTGAAACCGAAAGCAGTCGATGTCTGTAAAGAAGCCATTTCGGAAGATAGAAAATCAGCAATCGCTTCACATGTGACAGTAAGTTCATTAAACTTTTCATAGCTGTAATATCGATAGAGTATTTGCGTCTCAACAGACCCTATGACGAACTCAAACTCAAACACATGATAAAGTGGAAAGTTGCTTTCGCTATAGGCCTACTCCACAACACGTCAACTGTAACCAGTGTTGGGAAAGTTCACTTTCTACATGAACTATTTCAAAGTTCAGTTCACAAATTTTAAAATGAACTAGTTCAGTTCATACTTAAAAATTTTGAACTAAGTTCACAGTTCAAAAAATGAACTAGTTCATAGTTCTTTTTTTCCATATGTTGCTGCGAGCTATTATTTTTCAAAATCATTGCCACAGGCCATATAGAACCACAGACAGCAATTATCAGTTTTAACACTGAAGCTATATGAAGCATATGCGTCAGATTTCATCTTCATCTTCATATTCAATTTTTAATCCTTATCCAACCAGGGTTTATTAGCATTGAGGGGACAGCATTTCCCCATTGTTGCTTTGACGCTTTGTTGCTGTCCATTCAGTCCACACTAGAAGCAGCTGCAGCTTTCACCCCTACAGTATATTCTCAAAAACATGAGGAAAAACGTGCTGCTTGAATGGTCTTTTTTAATGAGGAATTATTAAAAGAAAAACAGGACAGTAGTACTTAAGGTGCAAATGTTTATTTATTTATTGAACAATTATTCATGTACAAACAATATGGCAATATTAGTAAATCTTTACATAAAAAAACATACAAAACAGGTGCATGAAAGAACCACAAATACACACACACACACACACACACACAAAAACTGAAATAAATAAATAAATAAAATTAAAGGAACACTCCGACTTTTTGGGACTTTAGCTTATTCACAGTATCCCCCAGAGTTAGATAGTCCATACATACCTTTTTCATTTCTGTGCGTTCTGTAAGTGTTATTTGACGCACCCACCGCTAGCCTAGCTTAGCACAAAGACTGGATGTAAATGGATAATGGTAGCATACTAATCCCAATAAGTGACAAAATAATGCAAACATTTTCCTATTTACATGTTGTGATCTGTATAGTCACAGCGTGTACAAATAACAAGGCTATATGAGACAGAGATCATTTTTAATCGTATAAATACTGGGAACTATATTCTCACTAGGCGTAGGAGCACAGCTAACGTTACTTGGGCGGAGTGATTAGCGCCGCACACGAGACGCCCTGTTGATGGTTCCGTAAACAAAACAAACGTGACTAACTAGCTAGACGTGACTCGTGATCATGGCTGATTTTGAGGAATTGTCAGAGGAATTTTACTGTGTATCGAACCATATAGTTTTGAGCCAGAATACACAGACGAGGAGTTACAAACTTTGGAAGCTGTAAGACAAGATGCCGAACAGATTGATGTCGAAGGGAGAATCAGAACGAACATGACCTAATGGTCAGCTGTCCACCAAGTAAGTGATTTTGTTATAATGATCATTCATAGTTCAATGAAATTGTAGTATAGCCATTGCACATAGTGTGGTCATGACAACACAATAATAACAATAAAGGGGATACACGGAGCCCCTATTCACGTAATAGTGTCACTCACTACTAAGGTTACATTACATTAGCATGGCACTGTTACAGTATGGCTAATGTTAGTCATCTCAAAACATAACGGAACACTTACCGCAGCAACAGGTGATCCAATTTGTCCTGTCTTTATTATCGATGGGATGGCTGTATCCTTTAGCACGCGTTTCATGGTCCGTGTGGCAACTTGCATTTTTACAAAATAGTCGTCTATAGTAAAATGTTCAGAGCAAACGAAATACTTCGTGATGCTGTTTACAGGTGTGTTTAGTAGCCATCGATTCATCAGGTCAGCGTTTTTGGTTGGAATTCTATGAAACATCATAGTATTACCTGGTCTCCCCTGTTTATTGTCGCAGCTCTTTACAATGGGGATGGCTAGTGTGACGTCACGACATCACTTCCGTGTCCAAGCCGCTGCGTCTAATGTAAACACAATGGCAGTAGCTAAGGAACCGGTCACTTTTTTTACGGTGACATCGTATTTTGCGGACACCCCAAAGTCCGTGAAAAAGGGTTTGAACTCGTACAACTCCAACAGAGTTGTAAATGTTAGTGTGCTGGCAGGTGGAAGTCTGAAAGGGAAAGTACAGGCTTCAATGAAAAGTAAAGTTTACGAGGTTGAGGTGAGGTCCCGACTCTTGAGTGACTCGTCAAATGGCACAAATTTCTATGACTTTTGTTGTTTTATATGAGCATAAAACAAATTGTTAATCAAACATTAAGCTGTCGCCCTTTACCATAAAAAGATTGTACATTTGTCACGGTTCAAACGTTACAAGTTTTTAGTAGCTACCGTTACCTCGCTAACATAAGGCTGTCGGCCACCAAGCTAACTTTACTGTACAAGTGTAACGTTAACTATTGTACTTAGCTATGTTAGAATAAGTACCTATGGTTTGTTGACAACTTAAAACTCTGGAAAAGTATTGCTCGCCCAATACAGATTAGACGTTACCTAACTAGTTGTTGGCTCCACCTAGTGCAACACAAAGATAAGAAAAACCTTTATTGATCTCACAATTCACTTGTTACATTCAGCTCTCAAGAAAACACTCAGGGTGTGCAGAATAGACAGGAAACGAACAATTAAATAGTAAATATAGGAGGTATCTTATACAGTGACTACCAGACTTCAGGGGGCAAAAAGTATAAACAATAAAAAAATAAACATACTATAATAAAAAAAAGTTAGCAGTGCAGGCTTACAGAGTGCACTACAAAGCTTTGCCTCTTAGCATTGTTAAGAGTTTTTTGTGAGGGTTAGCAAAGTTGATTTCACTCAGGTACACGTTGAGGGACAGGAAGTGAAGGCAAGTTCTTGCTCTTGTGCCATCGGGAGGTCCAAGTGCCACCATGTTGCAGCCCTCCTCATTTGGGCTGAGAAGAACTTCACCCGCACGGATGTCGAGTGTATGTGGAAGAGGCCCACGACACCCAAAACAGAGCAAATCACGGCCAAGAAAGTGTCTGTGATTGCACCTTCCACATCACAAGGTTAGTTCTTCGAGTAACTTGGAAATATCTGTCATGCTTTCTGTTTTGTTATCATTGGAAAAACAATGACCATATGTTTTCTTTTCATAGTAAAATCTAAGCCTGGGTTAGATAGCAGTTACCATCATATCCTTTATGCTATTTTTTCAGCTGGAATTAAACGCCCTGTCACCCCGGAGGACAGAGAATGGGCATCGTCATCTCTGGCACAGCGTGACCGTTTTACAGGTCTGGGTTGGATATTAGCTCCAGAACCTCCTGCACTGCCTCAGGTTTGACTTGTGTTTTGTTGTTTCATGTCCTGCTTTATCAGAAACTTCACATGTACACAACATTAAATCAGTTACAAAGATTGACGATATCCCTAGTAAGATGGTAAATTTAGTTTGACATATCCACAGATTTAAATTGCAAATCAGACATAAACCTGTTCAGACTTTAATTTTAACTTTATTCAAACCGCGCATTTCGTACACAAGGCAACTCAATATATGTATGTCTGTGAACAATGTTGACATGAAGGGATCTAATTGTTGTTATTCTGATTCAATGATATTTGTTGGGACAGACTTTTGACCCCTGCCATCACGTCAAAACTTTTGATGGGATATTGGCCAACTCCGGGTATTGTGAGGACAAAGCTCAACATCTCCTTTCATCCCTTGCTGTGAGCCCACAACAAAAGGAAGCCATCGAGAGGGCCACAGTTGGGCAAACTCAGAATGACTTATGGTAATAATACATACAAGGATCGATTGATTTCATGTGTACTAAAAGTCATTAGTGACTGTGAGGTTAACTGTTGTGTGTTTCTTTATAACAGGATGGCATATCGCAAGAAGAGAGTTACAGCCAGCAACTTTGGTCTTGTGTTGGCGGCAGTGAAGAGGAACTCTTACCCTCCTTCATTATTCAAAACGCTGCTTGGTCATTACAACTTCAAGCAAGGAGCTCATGTAAGTGATGGACACAAAGTTCTTTTAACCCTTGGGTACTGTAATAAAACATATCCTTTAGTTATATTTGTTATATGCTATCACACTCCTGGATCTTCCAAAGACTTGTGAAAACATCTGCTTTGGCACATTACTTTTTCTGCAGCATCAAATTTTAAGTAATACTCCCCAGCAACTCCCATTATAACCACAATTTTTCATTCAACCATGACACTGCAGTGAAATCACATATGAAAGGCATTCACAAGGTTAAAATCCATTATTTAAAAACAAAAAAATAATTGTTTTGATCAGGTCTGAGCTTGATGAATAGTGTTTGGGGAAAAAAGGTTGATCAAATTTTTTTATCAGAGGTTTTTTCAGCTGTAATGGTTGTGGCTTTTAAACAGCCAAAACTAGGTTTGAAAGGGTTGTAAATTTGCCCACAGTGTATTTTAGACCGTTTACATTATTTTTTATCACATATTCAAAATTTATGTACAATTAAGTTTCTTCACCAAAAATGTTTTTACTCTCAAATACAGTGAAGGTTATTGTCAATTAGTTCTACATATCACCCTTTGGTGGCAGAAAAAACCCACATAGAGACCCTAGGGTAATTTTTAAATCAAACAAGTGTAAACAAAGATTGTACTACAAGGGTTGGGCTGATATTTCTTTCCTTCTCTCCCTTTATAAAGCACCTTGTGATGCCATTGTGTATGAAATTCCCTTTCAACCCCCAGGCTTGTGATTGGGGAATCGTTCATGAGCCAAAGGCTAAAGAAGAGTACATGAAGCGCACTGGTGTGACCATCCAGGAGAGCGGAGTGTTTCTCTCTGACAGTGGCCTGCTTGGTGGCTCTCCAGATGGGACAGTATCTGCTGACTGCATCATTGAGGTGAAATGTCCTTATGCAGCCAGAAACAAGACCATAATTCAGGCAGCAGAGGCAAAGGACTTTTATCTCAAACTGGATGAAGTTACTGGCCTACTGAAAATGAAGCCGACTCACAACTACTGGCATCAAATTCAGGGCAACCTGTACCTTACGGGAGCTGGCACATGCCACCTGGTGGTATGGACTCCGCTGGATGTTGTAATTCTGTTCATCCATAAAGATCCAGCTTGGGCAAACAACATTAGTGTTTTAGAAATATTTTATAAGGACATTTTCCTGCCCCATATTCTCTCCGATATTAAATGATTAACCCTGCATTTGTTTACATGTTCTAAATAGGGATGTCAGGATTCAAATATATATAAAAAAGTAATATAATAAAAAGTAAACTTATAAATAGGCAGTAGAATATCATTATTATTATTATTATTATTATCATTATTAGCAATACCTATACCTACCTAGCTAGCTATAAGAAAGCAGATTTATGTGGATGTTTTTGAAAGATCTATGTCTTTCCATGTGCTTACACGGTTCATGTCCATTTTTACGTGACAAACGCGGCTGCACATGATCCTTTTTTTTTTTAACTCTTCCTTTGGCCGCTATGAAAATAAGATTTTCACATTTAACTTATGAACCTGCCATTGACTTCATGCGTTTGAGTGGATTTATGGACCGCGGTTATTGTAAAAATCAGTTAATCTTGACATTCCTAGTTCTAAAGCATTATTTTCAGTTTGAATGTTGTAGCCTCTCCCAATTTGTATATATCAATATCTGTGCATTTGTACCAGTTAAAATGATGTTTGTGTGTTTTGTTGTTTTATTTATTCTAAAAAAGAAAAAGAAAAGCAGTAACATGCAGTTCAAATAAATTGAGTGGGAGCAACATAATCAGTGTGAAGACTTTTTAATTGTCTTGTTCAGCTTCAGTTGCATCCAGGCTGTCAAACGGAACAAAATTATTCATTCAGCTTATGGAGGATCAAACACAGTTGTGTTGATAATATGTATAACAAACCTTTAAAAAAATATAACATTTAACATGTGAGTTTAGGAAAATTGATTAGCAAGTAAAAAACAACATTGATACAGTTCATATGGAATACAGTTAAAGAAAAATTCAATGCTGATGATGGCATTGTGGCAAACAGTGAGAGGAAATTCATGCTATTTCACGGAGGATGGGTGTCTGTAAATTTGTGAGAGAAACACACACTTTCAGTATCTTGTTTGCATGCTTTTTATACTGGTACGGAATGTATGACAAAATGTGAAATGTTTTCAGGCGCTGAATAGAACGCTCCACATGAACTCTTGCACTGGCAATAAGTCTGTTGTGGTTGATTTCCTCCATTGTGAACTGTCCGTTGACAAGGAATGTTGGGATGTTCAGTGAAACACCTGCAGGTAAAATGTCACGAATAGTGAAGCCCTTGTCAGCCATCACCATGTCACCTGCTTCTAGCTGTTGAAGTACTCCGCAGTCTGCTGTTATTGCTTTGTCCGATGTGCTTCCACCATACAGGTCACTGGCGAAGGTAATGAATCCATTAGGTGCCACACCAATCAGAGCCTTAAGCGTGGTACCTCCTTTGTAATGACTGTACAGATGACTTTGGGTGTCCAAACTTTCTGTGTTGGACACAGGTACTTCAGTACAGTCGAGCACAATCCGACAATTGGGAAATGGTTGGAAGCAATGTGGCAGGGAGGTTTGGTTCTTGAATCTGGAAGGAATTTTGTTTTCCATCATGCCGACATACAAAATGTCATACAGGGCACTGGAGATGGTGATAAAGATGTTGGTGACTGTGGCCCGGCAGCAGTTAAACCTCACAGAAAGGTCAACAAGACCACAATTCAGTCGGAGTTTCATCAAAGTCAAGAGCAGCTGATCGATTAAGGGCATTTTTTGGACGTTCCAATCAAAGTGATACTGGAGATCAAATTTGGAAAGAAGGGTCTCCAAAAATAAGACTGTGGCAGCATCTGGCAAGCCAGTGTAATAGTTGACTATGTCTGGGTGGGAGGATATTTGACTAAATGAAAATGTTTGTTTTTGTTTCTCCAATTCTTTCTTCAGTTTGTCATTTTCTTTTCTGAGCATCTTATTCTCAATTTCAAGCACCAAAACACTTGAACTACTTGGGGTCTTCTGAGCAGTGTCAAGGTGACTTGGGCCTGGTTCAGCTCCTCCTTCGTCCTCTACAGTCGCCGGGAGCATTTTCTTTTGCCGTTTGGTCGGCTGGCTGATGTGAGGAAAAGCCTTTCCCTCATTCCAGGCAAACCGTGTGGGCCCCGCTGCTTTGCCATGTGGAAAATGCCATCCACAGACCCTTGAGTTGTAGTTAGGTGTGAAATCTTTACGCCTGGATAAAAGAAAAAAACATTACATAAAGAACTCTGTGGCGATAAACAAAAAGAAGTAGGTTCTGCCAGTGCAGAACCCTTGTCCCTCTCACCCCTGTTCCACAAAAGCAACACAATTTGGCAACTGTATATACATAAATAGTGACTTTTATATTGTTAATGGCTTCATTCTCAAAAATGTAAATACTGACTTTATTCTGGTAAATTGTCACGTAAATCTAAAAAAAGGACTTGTAAACGACTTAATTCTGTAAAATATTACGTATATCTCGTAATTAATCTCGTTCATTCTTGTAAAATGTTTGTTTTTTGTAAAAAAGTTTAATATCTTACAATATGACTTTTCATAAATAACTAGCTAGTTGATTCTCATAAATAACGACTTTAAACTCAGTCACATTAAACTAGTAAATGGCAACTTTATTCCCGTAAATAATGACTTTAATCTCGATTATTTTATGTGGCCCCACTCCATCGTTAACAGCAACAGGTAACGTTATCTCGGCTAACGTTTAGCGCAAATACTGGCGCTAGCCCGCACTTAAATGTATTTTTCATGGTTAGATATCCAGCTTACCGTATCAGTTTAAGCCATCTCCTCTTCTCGTTGTCATCCAAAGGAAAGCGGTAGTAACTAATCGTTTTATTGACATCATTTCTGTTGTTACAACTTGGGACACAGCACTGCACCATTCTAGCCCAATTCGGTTTGGACACGGAAGTGACGTATTTGGCTACGATGACGTAGGCACTAGCCATCCCCATACAGCGAACACCCATGATTGTAAACTATAAATTTACTATCTAGTAATTGCTGACTATTACTCCAACTCTGAGCGAACTCTCTGCTCCTCACCACAGGGCGTCTCGTGTGCTGCGCTAATCACTCCGCCCAAGTAACGTTAGCTGTGCTCCTACGCCTAGTGAGAATATAGTTCCCAGTATAAATACGATTAAAAATGGTCTCTGTCTCATATAGCCTTGTTATTTGTACACGCTGTGACTATACAGATCACAACATGTAAATAGGAAAATGTTTGCATTATTTTGTCACTTATTGGGATTAGTATGCTACCATTATCCATTTACATCCAGTCTTTGTGCTAAGCTAGGCTAGCGGTGGGTGCGTCAAATAACACTTACAGAACGCACAGAAATGAAAAAGGTATGTATGGACTTATCTAACTCTGGGGGATACTGTGAATAAGCTAAAGTCCCAAAAAGTCGGAGTGTTCCTTTAAGGGGCTAAGGTTTTTCTTTTAAATCATATTCTTCTATGGTGGAAAAAAGACTAATTGCGTTTTTCTTTTTTATCATTTTGAGGGCTTTTGTATAAGAAACAAATTCACCATGAAATGCACAGAACATTGGTTTCATCTTTAGGTATTTTGATTTGTGAACATAAAATTTTTTCCAAGCATGAGGATATTGTTAACCAGGAATTGTTATTGTTAACAGTTTTGTTTGAAAGTTGGCTTCCTTTAAAATAACGGCCTTCAACTGAAAGTGCTGGGATATGTGGGATCATAGAGACAGAATAAGAGAGAATTTCTTTAATTAGGCATACAACAGAATTAGGGATGGCTTTAGTAATAGATTCAAATTTGGCCCGATTGCAAATGAGATTATATTTAACACAGAAATGTTCATATGATATAATTTCACTATTACTATCAATTAAATGGGACACTGACCAAATACCTTTCTCCATCCAGTTCATGTCAAACAGTGATTTGTTCCTAACCGTAATATATCTATTATTCCATAATGGTGCATTGTGTGGTGTAAAGTTATGATTATATAAAATCTTCCAGTATAACAAAACCTGTTGATGAAATTTGGATAATTTAATTGGCAGATGTTGAACGGTGAAATCACAACTTAGTAAAAATTCTGTTCCTCCTAATTTCTTAAACAATTCTCTGGGAATATGAAACCAAAAATTATTGTGGTTTAAAAAGGATTTCAACCAATTAATTTTCAGGGTCCCATTTATAGAATCAAAATCAATGGCTTGTAAACCTCCGTATTTATAATCTTTTGTCATCTCCACCCTTCTAATGTAATGTGTTTTCTTCCTCCAGATGTAACCAAAGTTAACCTGATTTATTTATTTTAATGGCTCTATTTGAAATAGCTATTGTGTATGCAGGATAGATTAGTCAAAAATACTCTACCTAATAAGCTTATATCACGCAATAGCCAAGAGTTAAGTTTAATTTGACATTTATCTAATACTTTCCACACATTCATATATTCATTTTCAACAGAATCTTTTGAAATAACATTCCTAAGTACTTAACTTTAGATTTTATAGGGATGTTATAAGCCTCAGTTAAGTGACATTGATGAATTGGCATTAATTCACACTTGTACAAATTCATTTTTAAACCGGAGGCTTGAGAGAAGGTGTGAATTATTTGTAATATTTTGGGGACGTCTGTTAACTGTTTCATGAAAATGGTAGTATCATCTGCAAACTGGCTGATGATTACTGGCTGGCCAAGTACCTGTAATGGGCCTATGCTTGAGTTCCTGATAAAGATAAGTCGCTTTCCGACCGGAGGAACCTTTTCACAGTTCCTAGAACTATTGGCTAAAGTACCCGGATGTCGGTGTGTTCGCACCGCAGAAACTAGGAATGATTTTAGTTCTAGGAACTCCATTTGTAGGAACTAATTTAGGTCCTACTTCAGAGTAGGGTCTAAACCAGCACTATAGGAACTATCCGTGACGTTAGTGTACGCTGATTGACCGAACGCACGCGGAACACCAGCACCCGCCATTTTTAAAACAGCTAGAATGTAAACACAGATTATAGCCTATATAATTACTCCATAAACTAACTATACAAACATGGAAAACAGTGATAGATGGGTCTCTAAACCTTTATGCTGAAGAGAAAATCCAACGCAACTTTGAGGGGACAAGCCAAACATGATTATGTTTATCTGCCCAGCTAGCAACACTGGACATCAACCACACGGCATAGGCTAATAAGCTTTTTTCATATACTGTCTACTTTCTATAACAGTTCTATCTAATAACATATTAAACAGTACTTTTAGACAGATTGCTAACTAATAAACACAGAGAATGCGAGCATTGTTTGCTCTGGCGTTCTCAGCGCCGCAAAAATAAAGGTCCGTCGCGCCGTCAAAATAAAAGTCACCGTGCTTGCGTCACTCCCTTACCCCTCCTACCAGTTCCTATGGCCACTTGGCCAGTGCGAACGCAAACAGCAAAACCGAGTTTGGGGGAGAGTAGTTCTTAGAACTGTTTAGAAGTGGACAGTTCCTAGAACTAAGTTCCTATAACTACTTGGTCGGAAAGCGGCTATAGATAGCATTTCTGTGGTTATAATAAAAAGAAATGGGGAAATAGGGCAACCCTATGCCACGATTGATTGAAAATCTTGGTGATGTACCTCCTGATAAAGAAACCGAACTATTCGAATTTTCGTAAAGGGATTTTATAATATTTCGAAATTTATCTCCAAAACCAAACAATTTTAAACAATCGAAAATAAACGGGTGTTCAATTGAATCAAATGCCTTGTAGAAGTCAAGGAAGAGAATAAAGCCATCAGTTTCTATTAGATGTCTGTAATCTAAAAGATCAAGCACTAAACATTCAGTGGTTTCAGTCCTACCTGACTGATAGAGTTGAGTATGTGGCCCTGGGGGGAGCCAGGTCGAGGCCCCACACAGTCACATGTGGAGTGCCTCAGGGTTCGGTCCTTGGCCCCAGCCTTTTCTCCATTTATATGCTCCCCCTGGGCCGCATCATCAGCAGGCATGGAGTTGCTTTCCACTGCTATGCCGATGATACTCAGCTCTATGTCAGGTTGGACCCCACATCCCCCACATCATCACTCCCCACTCTAACTGCCTGCCTGGAGGAGACAAAGGCATGGATGACTGACAACTTCCTTCAGCTAAACAGCTCCAAAATTGAAGGTCTCCTCATTGGGACCCCACACCAACTCCGATCCTCCCCTCTGACCGTTTACTCATTTGCTGGCCATGACATTTCTCTCACATCCTCTATAACAAACCTGGGGGTTCGATTTGACCCCCACCTATCATTTAACACCCACATCCAATTTATCTGTAAGACTGCATTCTTTCATCTCCGGAACATCTCCAAACTCCGCCCCTCCCTCTCCTTTTCCGATTCAGAGAAGCTGGTTCATGCCTTTGTCTCCTCCAGGCTCGACTACTGCAATGCACTCCTCATCGGGATCCCTGGCAGGAGCCTGCAGAGACTGCAGTACATTCAGAACTGCGCTGCCAGGGTTCTGATGAGGGTGCGTAAATCTGAGCACATCACTCCAATTCTCCATAAACTTCACTGGCTTCCTGTTAGGTTCAGGATTGAGTATAAGATCTGTCTCCTGACCTATCAGTGTGTCTACGGCAGCGCACCAGTGTACCTCCAAGACCTCATCAATATTAGGCAAAACCCAACCTGACATCTCCGTTCCTCTGACAGCCACCAACTCCAGGTTCCCAAGTCTAAACTCCGCACTATGGGAGATAGGGCCTTCCAGGTGGCTGCGCCTCGACTGTGGAATACCCTCCCCAACCACTTAAGGGCGCCACAATCTATAGAGGTTTTTAAAAATAATTTAAAGACTCACTTATTTTGTATTGCATTTTCTTAATATAATTTTATTTCTTGCTGTTTTGACTGTTCTTATGTTTAGTGTTTTTACATGTGCACCTGTAGCACTTTGAGATGTGTTCTTCACGTGTAAAGTGCAATACAAATAAAATTTATTATTATTATTATTAAACAAATATTGTTGTGTATGGATCTCCCCTTCATAAAACCGGATTGAGAATCACTTATGATTTTGTGTAAAACTCATTTTAATCTGTTAGCATATATAAGGGTTAAAATTTTATAATCAGTGTTTAATAATGTGATTGGTCTAAAGTTATCTAAGATTTTGGGGTCCTTATAAGGTTTGGGGATTAAGGTTATGATACCTTGTTTCTGTCACATGCCTGTCCTGTCTTGTGTTGCACATGGGTGTTTTGTTATTTTGGGCCATGTGCTCATGTCATTGTCTGATCCCTCCCCCTTGTTATCTGATTATTGTTTGAGTTCTTCCACCTGTTCCCTCTTGATTTGTTCCCTTTATAAGTCCCCTCTTGTTTGCAGTCTGTGTCGGTTCGTTGTCTAATGTTTCCTGTTCCCTGTGATTCCCCAGTAAGTTCTTGTTCAGTTTTTGATTTTGTATTTTCTGGTTATGTTTTCCCCCCTCGTGAGTTTTGTTTTGTATTTGTTTTTCTTTTATAAATAAATATCATTTCTCTGCACTTGAGTCCTCGCACCTTTTTGTATTTATCCCGTCGTGACAGAACGAACCGACCAAATGAGGACTCAGCGGAGAAAGGGGGCGCAACCAGTCTCCTGTCCGCACTGGGAGCGGATTCTCCGATTTCAGGAGCTAGTCTCCCTCCGTCAGCAGGGGACGGGGGTGAGAGAATTCAGTCACGTGTTCTGTAGCGCAGCTGAGGGGCTGAATCTTGGCGAGGAGGCTCGTAAGGACTTATTCAATCATGCGCTTGACGAACCGATGGACTGGCTGATCCGATCAGCATTTGATCGGGTCAGTTTTGAGGTGATGGTGGAGGGTCTTATTCGTCATCGGGAGAGAATTGCCAGGTCGGTGGTCCCAGTGCCGGTGGTCCCAGTTCCGGTGGTCAAGAGTCCGGTGGCTCCAAGACACAGGAGGAGGAGAAAGGCTCCCTCCGTAACTGTTCCGGTGGTCCCAGTTCCGGTGGTTCCTGTTTCGGTGGTCCCGAGTCCGGTGGTCCCGAGTCCGGTGATCCCGAGTCCGGTGGCTCCAAGACACAGGAGGAGGAGAAAGGCTCCCTCCGTAACTGTTCCGGTGGTCCCAGTTCCGGTGGTCCCTGTTCCGGTGGTCCCTGTTCCAGTGGTCCCTGTTCCGGTGGTCCCGAGTCCGGTGATCCCGAGTCCGGTGGCTCCTAACACGGAGACCATCCCGGAGGTGACTGCCGTCCCTGACGCACCGCCCAGGTGTCTTGCTCTGCCCACACCACCCAGGCGTCTTGCTCTGCCCGCGCCGCCCAGGCGTCATGCTCTACTGGCCCCGCCCGAGCTGCTCGCACTGCCTGCACCACCCCAGCGATCCGTCACGTCTGCCCAGCCAGAGACTGTTCACGTCACGTCTGCCCAGCCAGAGACTGTTCACGTCACGTCTGCCCAGCCAGAGACTGTTCACGTCACGTCTGCCCAGCCAGAGACTGTTCACGTCACGTCTGCCCAGCCAGAGACTGTTCACGTCACGTCTGCCCAGCCAGAGACTGTTCACGTCACGTCTGCCGAGCCTGTGTCTTTGGACAAGATGGCCGCCACAGAGACTGTTCACGTCACGTCTGCCGGGCCTGTGTCTTCGGACAAGATGGCCGCCACAGAGACTGTTCACGTCACGTCTGCCGGGCCTGTGTCTTCGGACAGGATGGCCGCCACAGAGACTGTTCACGTCACGTCTGCCGGGCTTGTGTCTTCGATTGTATCAAAGCAGCTTCACAGTATTAAAATAAAATAATACAACAAAGTTTGTTTCTAGTGGAATTTATTGATTGATAGAATAAAATTAAATATCCCCAAAATATCCCCAAAATATCCCCAACTGAGCAAGCCAAAGGCAACAGTGGCAAGGAACCGAAAAAACTCCACCTGTGTCTTCGGACAAGATGGCCGCCACAGAGACTGTTCACGTCACGTCTGCCGAGCCTGTGTCTTCGGACAAGATGGCCGCCGCCGAGCCGGTGTCTGTTCCGGAGCCGGTGGTGTCTGTTCCTGAGCCGGTGGTGTCTGTTCCAGTTCCTGAGCCGGTGGTGTCTGTTCTAGTTCCTGAGCCGGTGGTGTCTGTTCTAGTTCCTGAGCCGGTGGTGTCTGTTCCTGTGCCATGGCCGCCCGAGGGGTCGTCTCCGCCCTGGCCACCCGAGGGAAAGTCTCCACCTTGGCCGCCCGATGGGTCGTCTCCGCCCTGGCCGCCCGAGGGGAAGTCTCCGCCCTGGCCGCCCGAGGGAGAGTCTCCGCCCTGGCCGCCCGAGGGAGAGTCTCCGCCCTGGCCGCCCGAGGGAGAGTCTCCGCCCTGGCCGCCCGAGGGAGAGTCTCCGCCCTGGCCGCCCGAGGGAGAGTCTCCGCCCTGGCCGCCCGAGGGAGAGTCTCCGCCCTGGCCGCCCGAGGGAGAGTCTCCGCCCTGGCCGCCCGAGGGAGAGTCTCCGCCCTGGCCGCCCGAGGGAGAGTCTCCGCCCTGGCCGCCCGAGGGAGAGTCTCCGCCCTGGCCGCCCGAGGGAGAGTCTCCGCCCTGGCCGCCCGAGGGAGAGTCTCCGCCCTGGCCGCCCGAGGGAGAGTCTCCGCCCTGGCCGCCCGAGGGAGAGTCTCCGCCCTGGTCTGTCCCTCCCGTCCCGCCCTGGTCTGTCCCTCCCGTCCCGCCCTGGCCTGATGGAGCGTCTGGTAGCCGCTCCGTAGGGAGGGGGTAGTGTCACATTGCCTGTCCTGTCTTGTGTTGCACATGGGTGTTTTGTTATTTTGGGCCATGTGCTCATGTCATTGTCTGATCCCTCCCCCTTGTTATCTGATTATTGTTTGAGTTCTTCCACCTGTTCCCTCTTGATTTGTTCCCTTTATAAGTCCCCTCTTGTTTGCAGTCTGTGTCGGTTTGTTGTCTAATGTTTCCTGTTCCCTGTGATTCCCCAGTAAGTTCTTGTTCAGTTTTTGATTTTGTATTTTCTGGTTATGTTTTCCCCCCTCGTGGGTTTTGTTTTGTATTTGTTTTTCTTTTATAAATAAATATCATTTCTCTGCACTTGAGTCCTTGCACCTTTTTGTATTTATCCCGTCGTGACAGTTTCATTGTGAGAGGGAAAGTCAAACTTTCAGTTGCTTCTTTTAACATAAGCAAAAAAGGGTCTTTTAGTAAGGTCCAAAAGTGTTTATAAAAATTGTCCATAAGGCCATCACAATCCTGGAGATTTGTCCGAAGACAAACTACCAACTACTTTATCCAACTCAACAGAAGTTGATTCATCATCTATATGGGGAATGAGATCTTTAATATGGTTGAAAAATAATATTTCATCGTCCAGGGAAAAGGTTGAGGAATATAAATTGCTGTAGAAAGAGACAACTTCCTTACTGATTGAAGCTTGATCTGTAATTACCTGGCCCTGGAGCGATATGGCTTTAATTGAAAGTTTCTCTTGCCTTCTTTTTTTCTAAATGACAGAAGTATGAGGTACTTCTTTCCCCATCCTCAATCCTCAAATCCATCCGCTTTACGGAGATAGATTTCATCAAGCTTGTTTAGAAGATTTTGCAGTTTCTGTTTATCATTATTAGTAGGTGAAGTTTTATTATAATAGATATTTATTTCTTTAATAATATTAATTTCAGATAATCTGTTACTTCTATTGATTGTTTTTCCAAAATGAATAGAATATTCTCTAATTTTAAATTTAAGGAATTCCCATTTGGAGACATCGGATACTATAGAATTATCAGACATCAAATTAGAGATTGTGGCTTTGATACTTTCATTAAATGATTGGCTTTTTAATAAACTAGAATTGAATTTCCAATACCCTTTATTCTGTCGGCTAACACCAGGAGGATTAAAACTCAATTTAATAACAGCGTAATCTGTGACAGGAGCTACTGACATACAACAGTCGCCGACGAAGTTTATAGCGGAGACTGAGGTTAACTAAAAATCTATTCTTGACTTTGCTGCTATGTTTGGTTTAAACCATGAATATTGCTTAGCATTAGGATACTTAAATCTCCAGGGATCCAATAAATTGTGAGTGCGACAAAGATCAGTTGAACAGGGTTGTAAGAACTGTGATTACATCTGGATGGACATCTATCAAGCCATTCATCACTAACCATGTTAAAGTCACCACCCATAACTATAAAATCAGTTGGATAAATGAGTTTGAGGTTTACTATGACATTAGAAACATATGAAATCAACTGTCTTTTTTGAATTAAATTATTGAACCCATAAACATTAACCAGAATAAAGTAGTGATCATCCATTTTCAGAACAGAAATTAGCCAGTGACCATTATTGCTAAAACTAGATGTCACTATTTTACCAGGTGAGTTACAGAACAAGATGGCCACACCTGGTGATCTAGTTAGATCATTTTGTCACCCCATTGGTTTACCCAAAACTTTTCATCCTCTGGTTTTGAGTCTGTTTCTTGCAAGAAAATAAAGTGTGCTTTTTCGCCCTTGCAAAACAAAAATATTGATTTCCTCTTAGTGTTCTCTCTTAAGCCCCTAGCATTAAGTGAAATGCACGAAAAAAAAAAAAAAAAAACATTCATAACAAACAAACTAACAACCGTCAGAAAATATTAATGTCCAACAGACTATGCTTTTAAAAGAAGTGAGAAAAGAAAGCCCAAACAGGCAATGTCCCTTAAGTATGGATTAAATGTAGATGAAACCATCCAAAATGATCATAAAGTCAAAAGGCCTTTTCAAACCTTGAACAACAAGGCCCCTTGATCCCATCAAGTTACCTCGTGTGCTCCTAAGAGACTCTCTGTCTGTTAATGTATCCAGCACCACCGTCTGAAGTATGCACTCTTTCCAGCATCTCTTGCTTCTTTTGTTTTAGGCCACAGTGCAGCTCGGGTCTCCCTGTCGCCTTTGCAGAGGTCTTTGATGAAGCTGATACGAAGTTCTTTGCAGATCGCGTGATCCTTGGTCATTCTCCACAGCGCATCTCGATGCAATCGAGGTCACAATCTGGTTGATGCTCGAGGACCATGATGGTGAGATTTTAACTAGTAAATCAGCGACCGCCTCACGTATGTCTTCACCTTCTTTTTCTTTTAGTCCCCGAATCCTAAGATTCCACCGGCGTTTGTATTGTTCTAGCTCAAGGACACTCTCCATTAGCTCTGCATTGTCTTTCTTTACAGCCGATACGTCGATTGTATGTCGAACAGTCGATTGTAACTGGGTTTTGCAATCTTTAATTTCTGCCGCGTTGAACTCGACAGCTTTATGGTAGTCAACATGATTGAGTTCTGTTGCAGCTGGGTGCCTAGTGTATCCACCTTATCAGTTAGCTGCTTTATTGCTTCCAGGACCGCATTCATACCTTCTTTCCCTTCTGTCCCCGTATCCTGCCTTTTAGCTGTTGGTGTGATCTTTAACGGTGAGAACTGATCTTTTCTTTTAGCTTTCTCGGTGGAATCCATCTTGCCGGAAACCGGTGCAAATGTTTTTCAATTTTAATAATTTTCCATTTCAAATTCCATTTCAGTACATACTAAAGAGGAATACTGGAATCCTGGAAAAATATACCAGGCAGCGGTTCAACAAGTGCGGATTTTCTTTTTGAAAGCCGGCGGGCAAAGTTTGCACGGAAATGTACGATTTTTCCCATCCTCACAGACCTTGTCATAAAACTTGTTTAAGTGATCATACGACGCCTCCTCGCTGCTTTGCCGCGATGTCGCCTACATGTTGCTTTTTGTTTTGATTACGCATGGCGGCGGTGCGACACTTGTGGCTGGTGTTGCCAGATTGGGTGTTTTTTCCGCTACATATTAAGGCCTGTTTACAGTGTGTTTTAGCCGGGTTTTCGCCTGGAAGGCTCTATAGAAATCTGGCATTCTATTGAACGAAGTTAAGCTGAGAGAGCGTGCCATTCACAGACCACCAGAGCTGCGTTCCAGTCCACTTTTAGACATGCACTTGTGAACTTCCCTAAGCACTTCCCCTCGGGGGAATCCCTGCCGAGTGGACGAGGGAAGTTTATATGGACAGACCCTCGCTCCCTCGATTTTGACCAAGGGAGCGAGTCTAATTCATATGTACACATCAGGTACCTATATGTCCCACAATGCAGTACGATTGTGACGTCCCCACAGATCTAATGTAATCACCACCACAACAAACAGCTCTATGATATATTAATTCGATTTTTATTTTTTATTTAAAACAACCCAAATACACCTATAAACATTTGGATGCTGCATTAAACAAATTCTTAAAGGGAAAAATAAATAAATAAATAAATCAACTCTTTAGCTGATTCCAAGTGATCTAGGGCTTAGGACGTTCCAATTCAGCCCATTGCAGTTTCCGCCAGTAGTGGGCACCTGTGCAATGTAAGCAATGACATACATCCAAGTGAACGAGATGGAGGGAAGTTAGCGAGTGAAGTGCATGACAATTTTGGACTGGAACGCAGCACAAAATGAACGAGTTCAAAGTATCGTTCATCAGGCAGTAATACAGTATGTTCAGTTCACGTTCGCCCAAAATATGAACGAGTTCATGAACTATCGTTCAATGAACGCGTTCAGGCACAACAGTGACTGTAACACTCAAATGGCTGAAAATGGTTAAACTTGCACTTACTTTTTCCTTTAAAAGGAGAATATTATTTTAATGTTGAAATCTTCGGTTGACGTTAAATACGTATTTAATTATTTTTTATAATATTGTAATGTGTGTTCAGTGACGCAGTAATACTGGGGAAAGAAAGTGTGGCCGTAGGATAAACACATAACAAACACCATATTTGCTTAATGCGAGACGAAAAAACGGATTGTGAAAAACACCTGCAAGAGTTCAGCAGTGTCATTAAAGTGAAGATGAATCCAGTGTTTAAACGAGGCTGCTGTGTTTGAAAGTGTGGCCGACATGTTGCTCTACAAACACACACTATTAACTGGAGAAAAACTGTTGACGTTAAGTTAAAATGAATTAAATGCCACTTAAATAAAATGTGTCAAAATTCAACTGTGTTCTGTGCATGTCCTCTGTGTCCACATACAGGCCTTTACATAAAGTCTCACATCAAGGAGGAAGAGGAGAAACGGACCTGTAAAATGAGTGTGTGAGAGGAGGAGGCGTCTATTCACTCTCAGAGAGCAGCATCTCCAGTATTCAGCTGTGTGTCCATGAAGAGTAACAACTCCATGTATAATCCCCCTATGTTCAGTGATGGACCATCTCCAGGATTCAGCTGTGTGTCCATGAAGAGTAACAGCTCCATGTATAATCCCCCTATGTTCAGTGAAGGACCATCTCCAGGATTCAGCTGTGTGTCCATGAAGAGTAACGGCTCCATGTATAATCCCCCTAATCTCAGTGATGGACCATCTTCAGGATTCAGCTGTGTGTCCATGAAGAGTAACGGCTCCATGTATAATCCCCCTAATCTCAGTGATGGACCATCTTCAGGATTCAGCTGTGTGTCCATGAAGAGTAACAGCTCCATGTATAATCCCCCTAATCTCAGTGATGGACCATCTTCAGGATTCAGTTGTGTGTCCATGAAGAGTAACAGCTCCATGTATAATCCCCCTATGTTCAGTGATGGACCATCTCCAGGATTCAGCTGTGTGTCCATGAAGAGTAACGGCTCCATGTATAATCCCCCTAATCTCAGTGATGGACCATCTTCAGGATTCAGCTGTGTGTCCATGAAGAGTAACAGCTCCATGTATAATCCCCCTATGTTCAGCGAAGGACCATCTCCAGGATTCAGATGTGTGTCCATGAAGAGTAACGGCTCCATGTATAATCCCCCTAATCTCAGTGATGGACCATCTCCAGGATTCAGCTGTGTGTCCATGAAGAGTAACAGCTCCATGTATAATCCCCCTAAGTTCAGTGAAGGACCATCTCCAGGATTCAGCTGTGTGTCCATGAAGAGTAACGGCTCCATGTATAATCCCCCTAATCTCAGTGATGGACCATCTTCAGGATTCAGCTGTGTGTCCATGAAGAGTAACGGCTCCATGTATAATCCCCCTAATCTCAGTGATGGACCATCTCCAGGATTCAGCTGTGTGTCCATGAAGAGTAACAGCTCCATGTATAATCCCCCTATGTTCAGTGAAGGACCATCTCCAGGATTCAGCTGTGTGTCCATGAAGAGTAACGGCTCCATGTATAATCCCCCTAATCTCAGTGATAGACCATCTCCAGGATTCAGCTGTGTGTCCATGAAGAGTAACAGCTCCATGTATAATCCCCCTAATCTCAGTGATGGACCATCTTCAGGATTCAGCTGTGTGTCCATGAAGAGTAACAGCTCCATGTATAATCCCCCTAATCTCAGTGATGGACCATCTTCAGGATTCAGTTGTGTGTCCATGAAGAGTAACAGCTCCATGTATAATCCCCCTAATCTCAGTGATGGACCATCTCCAGGATTCAGATGTGTGTCCATGAAGAGTAACAGCTCCATGTATAATCCCCCTAATCTCAGTGATGGACCATCTTCAGGATTCAGCTGTGTGTCCATGAAGAGTAACAGCTCCATGTATAATCCCCCTAATCTCAGTGATGGACCATCTTCAGGATTCAGTTGTGTGTCCATAAAGAGTAACAGCTCCATGTATAATCCCCCTAATCTCAGTGATGGACCATCTCCAGGATTCAGATGTGTGTCCATGAAGAGTAACAGCTCCATGTATAATCCCCCTAATCTCAGTGATGGACCATCTCCAGTATCCAGCTGTGTGTCCATGAAGAGTAACATCTGCATGTATAATCCCCCTATGTTCAGTGATGGACCTGCTGTGACCTTTAACCCTGTGTGAGTATCATGAAGTTCAGGGCCAGTCCAGATTCTGCTGGCACTGATTATATTATATTATATTATATTATATTATATTATATTATATTATATTATATTAATCGCCCCTAAAACTAGGCTACAACACTGGCAATAACACACACAAACACAAGTGTATGGCTGCACAAATAGTTGTTAAAATAAAGGGTAAAAAGGCTATGTAAAATATGTATCTAAATTGAATATATCTATAGATATCCAGATAACTAGTTAGTCTCATTCGCCTCTTATCTGGCGATCCTATTCTTAAAAATAGACTGGAAAATTACATACAAACTTAAATGGATGCTGAACTTAATGTGCTGCTTTACGTTTATTTTTCTTTTCTATTAATATAAAACCTGTGCCTGGGCACCTAAAACTGCAAGTCAAAGTGGTAAATCCAACCATGCTGTCTTTCAAATTTGTCTCAAACTATCAATATGCTCTGGGAGTTTTAGGCGCAGTAGCCAATATGGCCGCTAGGTGACATTCAAACTCCATTTGGTGATTTAAAAACTTGAAGGGTTTTAATTTCATGAATGCTTCTGGCTACTGGCCTCTTTTGATAAAAGACACATAGGGTTTTATTGCTGAAGTGAAATCAAGAAACAACAGAAGTAAAAATAAAGTTTTACACTGAACTTGCATTAAATGTAAATAAAATGAAAAAGTTCCCACTAGTGGTCGGTTTGAGTTAAAATATTCTAAAATAGCTCCTCAAAATATTTAATAAACATCAATGACTCACACACATTGTAGTTATGATTCTTACTTCTATATTGTTTATTCTTTTCTTCACTTCACCAGTGTGTCTGTGAGTTTATTGACAGTTTTAAAGAAGTAGACACAAATAAATAAACTATAACTGACAAAAGGCATCAACTTTTAAAGTCAACTTATAGCAATGAATTGACTAATTCACCGTTAATAAATGAAGAGTTAATTTGCAAAAACGGACAAACGGCATGTTTAAAATAAAAAATGAACTGACTGCTGTGTGTTATCCTCCAAGTATAGCACATTCTGAATCAAAAGCCCTATTCAGACGTGATTAACTTTACAAGGGTAGATGGAGTAAAGTAATAACGTCTGTAATATTAATGGCCAATTCGCATGGGATAAGATATCTCAGTAAAACTAGCAGAAGTGGGAGGAGTAACTTAATTTACACACCGCCGTCCCCCTCCTGCCGTGTTCTTGTGTGTTGCTTCCTGATATCACGTGCTTTATATACATATATATATATATATACAACCCCAAATCAGAAAAAGTTGGGACACTGTACAAATTGTGAATAAAAACAGAATGCAATGATGTGGAAGTTTCAAATTTCAATATTTTATTCAGAATACAACATAGATGACATATCAAATGTTTAAACTGAGAAAATGTATCATTTTAAGGGAAAAATAAGTTGATTTTAAATTTCATGGCATCTACACATCTCAAAAAAGTTGGGACAAGGCCATGTTTACCACTGTGTGGCATCCCCTCTTCTGTTTATAACAGTCTGCAAACGTCTGGGGACTGAGGAGACAAGTTGCTCAAGTTTAGGAATAGGAATGTTGTCCCATTCTTGTCTAATACAGGCTTCTAGTTGCTCAACTGTCGTAGGTCTTGTTTGCCGCATCTTCCTCTTTATGATGCACCAAATGTTTTCTATGGGTGAAAGATCTGGACTTCAGGCTGGCCATTTCAGTACCCAGATCCTTCTTCTACGCAGCCATGATATTGTAATTGATGCAGTATGTGGTCTGGCATTGTCATGTTGGAAAATGCAAGGTCTTCCCTGAAAGAGACGACGTCTGGATGGAAGCATATGTTGTTCTAGAACTTGGATATACCTTTCAGCATTGATGGTGCCTTTCCAGATGTGTAAGCTGCACATGCCACACACACTCATGCAACCCCATACCATCAGAGATGCAGGCTTCTGAACTGAGCGCTGATAACAACTTGGGTTGTTCTTGTCCTCTTTAGTCCGGATGACATAGTGTCCCAGTTTTCCAAAAAGAACTTCAAATTTTGATTCGTCTGACCACAGAACAGTTTTCCACTTTGCCACAGTCCATTTTAAATGAGCCTTGGCCCAGAGAAAATGCCTGCGCTTCTGGATCCTGTTTAGATACGGCTTCTTTTTTGACCAATAGAGTTTTAGCCGGCAACGGCGAATGGCACGGTGGATTGTGTTCACCGACAATGTTTTCTGGAAGTATTCCTGAGCCCATGTTGTGATTTCCATTACAGTAGCATTCCTGTATGTGATGCAGTGCTGTCTAAGGGCCCGAAGATCATGGGCATCCAGTATGGTTTTCCGGCCTTGACCCTTACGCACAGAGATTGTTCCTGATTCTCTGAATCTTTGGATGATATTATGCACTGTAGATGATGATAACTTCAAACTCTTTGCAATTTTTCTCTGAGAAACTCCTTTCTGATATTGCTCCACTATTTTTCGCCGCAGCATTGGGGGAATTGGTGATCCTGTGCCCATCTTGACTTCTGAGAGACACTGCCACTCTGAGAGGCTCTTTTTATACCCAATCATGTTGCCAATTGACCTAATAAGTTGCAAATTGGTCCTCCAGCTGTTCCCTACATGTACATTTAACTTTTCCGGCCTCTTATTGCTACCTGTCCCAACTTTTTTGGAATGTGTAGCTCTCATGAAATCCAAAATGAGCCAATATTTGGCATGACATTTCAAAATGTCTCACTTTCAACATTTGATATGTTATCTATATTCTATTGTGAATAAAATATAAGTTTATGAGATTTGTAAATTATTCCATTCCTTTTTTACTCACAATTTGTACAGTGTCCCAACTTTTTCTGATTTGGGGTTGTGTATATATATATATATATATATATATATATATATATATATATATAGAAAACAGTTATGTCCTGTCGAACAATGTATTAATTAAGTTCAGATTGGATTGTGTTGGTCAGAGGCACTTACCTAACGCTAAAAGATGTTTCGTGCCTCTAACAAGTGCTTTCGATCTTCTTTTTGATCTGAATGGTGTGTGGAAAACACTTGAGTTTGCGTCTAGAACGCAAATGAAAGCTTTTTCAAGCGTCTCCATACTTGAAAAATCAAAAACTACTAAGTAAACTAAGTAAAACTACTTTTAAACACGAAATGACAAAATATTTACGTATATATTTACAGCGGGTCTATTCGCATGGGATTAGTATTACCTGAGGTAATTTTTCCGGACCTTTTTCCTTTGAATGAGACGTTAAACCGAGGTCCTGACTCTCTGTGGTCATTAAAAATCCCAGTACGTTCTTCATGAAAAAACTGAACAACGTAATACATGCAGCCTGCACTAGAAGTTTGGGCCCCTAAACTTTTATGTATAAAAACTGTATTTATAATGCCCAATATCTTTCTGATGCTCTGAGAGCCAGAATATTTACTTTTACAATTGTTGGGAGTTACAGTAAACAAGACATTTGGACGAGTAACTGAACGTTCCACTTTGTCTTGTTTTTCTGAAACAAAATGTGAAAAGATCAGAATAGACCGTTGAAAGGAAGGTCTTGCTGGAACTCAAAGATTTGCTTTGAGGTTGGGAGACAGAAGATCTTTACATTCGGCTCTAATTCTCCCTCCTTGAGTTGGGCTTTGTGTGTGATAGTGCCACTTGTTTGGGTGAACACTGAGCTCTAAAGATGCCTGAGAAATGAGTCATGTACAGTTAACGCCTGATTACTCTGATGGAGAGGAAATGACAAATGGGGAGAGATCTACTGCTCAAAAATCTGCTAAAATCGCACTAAATCATATCAGGAATAAGAAAGCTGGTTGAGAGCAACAGTGGGGATTTTAGGGGTTTTAAATAAATACCATAGGGGTGTAACCCTGGCATCCTGGCCAAATTTGCCCCTTGGCCTCTGTCCATCATGGCCTCCTAATCATCCCCATATACTGATTGGCTTCATCACTGTCTCCTCTCCACCAGTAAGCTGGTGTGTGGTGGGCGTTCTGGCACAATATGGCTGCCGTCGCATCATCCAGGTGATGCTGCCAATTGGTGGTGGTTGAGGAGATTCCCCCTTTTCATATGTGAAGCGCTTTGAGTTCCTAGAAAAGCGCTATATAAATGTAACAAATTATTATTATTATATAATCTTTACTCACATTGTCTGTAATGATTACTGAGATTCACATTCGGACGGGACTAAAATCACAGAGAAGCTCTGGTAATTATTACTTTACCCCACCTCTCCAAGTTAAACTAGTCCTGTCCGAATAGGGCTTTAAACACGTTTGTCACAAAAGCCGGTATTGTCCATGATTCTCAAGGCATCGCAAGTTCACGTTTTACAGCAGAAACCGACAAGCACCCTTGTGTTTTGTGAACACAACCCGATAAGTCCGTTTTAACGAATCAGCGCACAGTATTCAGGTCAGGTGACAAGGCTGCTAGTCACTTTCTCAGCTTTTTGCTCAAAATGTTGCTTTCTTCATGAAATTTACCCACTGTAACGGGTGCGCAAGGATAAGGCCAGGGCCAATCCAAATGCTTAAACAGATTTAATAACAAAAGGCAAACATAAACAATCCAGACCTGAGATCAAGGCATGTTATAAACCAGGAACATATGAAAACCCCAGGTAAACTACACTACTAACAATGACTCATACAAACTAACTGAAAAGCAAATGGTCTGTTCTTTCTTTTGATATATTGCATCAGTTTGTTATTCATACAACAACATATTCAGTGGGCCATGAAATCTTTGTGAAAATTATCAAAAACGCACATTATACCCCGGTATGCTTTTAACCCCACCATTAATAAAACATGTTTTTTCTCTAAAACTATGCATAATACACATACTGCTCTATAAAGTACAGTATTGTTGCCCAAAAAATCTGCAAATAAACTATTTAAAATATTTCTGTTTTTTTTTCTCAGTCTCAACAACAGGAATAGAAAGAGAGCAGCTTCTCCAGGATCCAACTGTGTGTCCATGAAGAGGCAAGAGCCCCCAAAATTCAGTGATGGAGCAGTGACCTTTGACCCTGTGTGAGTATCATCATGTAGAGTGAGAGACACATGAACACAGAATGCACAAAGGTTCAGAACTTTAACATGTATAACAAGTAACAAGTGGAATTCAAGATGCAAAGAAAGGAATCTTTTCACTTTGTTAAAGTGTCTTAAATAGTGTTTTCTTACGCTTCTGTCTGACATTTCTCTGTTAGATCTACATTTACACTGGAATTATTTTGTTACATGTGTTGCATCAGTGTTATATTGACAGTAGTGGTTGGGGAAAATCGATTTTGTTCAGTATCGTGATATTTTGCGCACACAATTATATCGATACAGTAGCGCAAAGTATTGCAGTATTTAATAATAAAATTATCTGTTTTACTTTCGGGCTATAGGGCTGTGACGGTGGCAGTTTTTTTGGTAATGGACCAGCTACCGGCGGTGGTGCGTGGTTGGGGGGTTTTGAAATTGTGTAGTGTTTATTTGTAGTGACACGTGAGACAACCTACCGCTCTGCGCTTTGAGAGGGATGTGGGACACGAGCAGGAAAGAGACCATCGATCTCTTTTCTGATATCTTCATGTTTTCGAGGCTACTTGTTGTAAAAGTATGAAGAGCGAATTTTATCTTCCACAAGGGCAAGACATTTAGGTTATGTTTGATATTGCGCTTGCAAGAGAAAGCGAAACTAAATCACCCGCAAAATGTACATTTTATTTACAAATAAACTTGACACGCCGCATGTCTAATAACAAGCACAAACTGTGTTAAAAAGAATTTGCCATACAAGGAAAAATGTAGGCTATCTGTCCTATAGCGTTATACTTCACCACAGTAAAGCATACGAAAATAATAGGCCTAATTAAAAGCGAACCAAGGAAGAAACGTTTATAATCCCCTTCGGAGATGGGTGAGACGTGAGTGAAGATTTGGGAAAAGAAACAATTGAGATTCCATGCAGGGATGAGTCACGATTTTTGAATATTCGAGTAGTTTATTTAATTATAGAATATCGAATAGGTTGTGCGATTATTCTCTAAAATAAAATCTCCATGTTTTCGGTGCTGATGCGGTGGTGACGCGTTCATGTAACCGGAGGGTGATGCTCCCAATAATGCACATAACAGCTGTCACAAAGAACCAGCAAAAGTAATGATTATGAATGTGTCAAATATAGCAAGGAGACATTTTAATTGTTTATTAATAAACTAGTGTTTTCTGTGTCAGTGTCGGCTGCAAAGATGAAGTTGATGATGCTGACTCGTCATCTTTGCAGTGAACGCGCCTAGAGAGAAATGAACACTTCATACAGAATAATCTACATAGGCCTAAGCATAGAGTAGGCTAGTCGGTTTCTTTTCGTTTTGAATTGTTTTGTTTAAAAGTAGACAATTCAAGCTTTCTATATGGAATAACTAATGGATTATTGTTAAATTCGCTGATAATTGGGTGACCAGATCGCCAACCAAAATTCAAAGCCGACAAGCTTAAATTTATGAGCTCACGCACAACTCTCTCATTCGTCATGAATCCAAACGTTTCCATGGCTGCGATGCAACATTTAATTGCTAACCTGTTTTTTCTTTTGTAAACAAAGCTTTGTGCTTCACTCGTGTCATAATATTCACGTAAAAAAGCATTCACATACAAGAATAAGGTCTGTCCTGAATGTTCAAGGACAAAGTTTTTGCACAACCCTTCTAAGTTTTTGCACTTCAGCTAATGTGTAGAAGATAATGTTCACAGAATTAAATGTGACCTGTGAAGTGAGTTGAGCAGTCATTTTTTGTAATGCCTTTGAATAATATGAATCGCAATGCATCGCAGAATCGAATCGCAATACTTGCTGTATCGCAATATGTTAAGAATCGCAATAATATTGAATTGTGGCCCAAATATCGCGATACTATCGAATCGTCACATTTTTCCCACCTCTAATTGATAGTTATCTTTTAAATTAGTGATGCACTGAAATGATCAATCTTGATAAAAACTGAAACGAGAAAATTCTGGCTAGGAATAAATAAAATCAGTGGATCCCAATCTGGTTGTCGTGACGAATGGCTAAGGGTGCCAGAAAATCTCTGCTCATTTCAATATTTTTTATATCAATATATAAATGTAAGTTTTGTAAGGAAAATCTGATCGATCTGCCATAAATAAGCCAATAATAACTTCCTATGAATAGACTGATTATCTCTAAACTTGCCAATCATATGTTGATGACACTTTTAAAAATCAGGATTCATATTATCTGATCAAGATAAAAGGAAATTTGTGATCAGTATAAAATCTGTGATTTTCTATTTCTAAAGGAAAGGTCGCAGGTTCTTTAGACATAAAATCTTCTCTGACTTTTCACATGCCTCACTTGTGGCAAAGGGGACTTTAATGTGCAACTAGGAATGCAGTAACAAACTGAGTTTGCAGCCTCTGTCATCTGTCGTAATTTACATGTAAATTAATTTAATGAAATCATATCACATCACAATAGATAGAAATTTGTCTGAAAGGGCAAACACTTATTTCTACATGTGGTATGATTTTCATATTAAACATATAAAAATAATTGTTCTTTGTTCACAAATGTCTTTTCTGTTTGTTTCTGTGTCTCTGTTCATCTTAATGCGTTTTCAGTGGTGTGAGAGCTGACCAGATAAGAGATGTGTCCTGTCAGACCAGCACATCCTCCTCCTGTCAGAAACACATCAGTCATCATGACACAGAAGCAGCCCTGCAGCTCGACTCTCACCAGCCAGTGCATGATGATCTGCAGAGAGTCAAAGACCAGCACAAAACCTGCATGAAGAACAAGTATGAGAGCGTATTTGAGGGAATCAAACTACAAGAGAATCAGACCCTCCTGAACAGGATTTACACACAGCTGTACATCATAGAGGGAGAGAGTGAAGGAGTGAATGAAGAACATGAGGTGTTACAGATGGAGAAAAGTTACAAGACACTCCAAGACACTCCAATCAACTGCAATGACATCTTTGATCCTTCACCTGAACTAGGATATGAGCAAAAGAGAAGAGAGAAGAAAGACAAAATCAAGACTGTTCTTACTAAAGGCATCGCTGGAATTGGAAAAACCGTCTCTGTGCAGAAGTTCATTCTGGACTGGGCCGAGGGAAAAGCCAATCAGGATGTAGATTTCATATTTGTGCTTCCATTTAGAGAGCTGAACTTGATTAAAGATCATCAGTACAGTCTTCACAGACTTCTGCTGGACTTTCATCCTGAACTTCAATATCTGGATTCAAAGATGTATGATGAATGTACAGTTGTGTTCATCTTTGATGGTCTGGATGAAAGCAGAATTACACTGATGTTTTCAGACAGTGAGAAAGTTTCTGATGTGACTGAGTCTTCATCAGTGGGTGTGTTGATGTCAAACCTCATGAAAGGAGATCTGCTTCCCTCTGCTCTCATCTGGATCACCACCAGACCAGCAGCAGCCAATCAGATCCCCACAAACTACATCAACCGTGTGACAGAAATTCAGGGATTCAATGACCCTCAGAAGGAGGAATATTTCAGGAAGAGAATCAGTGATGAGGATCAAGCCAGCAGAATCATCTCACACATCAGAAGAGCAAGAAGCCTCCACATCATGTGCCACATACCCGTCTTCTGCTGGATCTCAGCCACTGTGCTTCAAAACATCCTGAAACATCTCAGTGCAGAAATCCCTCAAACTCTGACTGAAATGTACATCCACTTCCTCCTCATTCAAACTAGTATGAGGAACCAGAAGTATGAAGAGAGAGATCCAGAGAAACTCCTGCAGTCCAACAGAGAAGTGATTGTGAAACTTGCTGAACTGGCTTTCAATCAGCTGATGAAGGGCAATGTGATGTTCTATGAGGAGGACCTGATTGAGAGCGGCATAGACATCACTGACGCCTCAGTGTATTCTGGGATTTGCACTGAGATCTTTAGGGAGGAATCTGTGATTTATCACAGGAAGGTTTACAGCTTTGTACATCTGAGCTTTCAGGAGTTTTTTGCAGCACTGTATGTGTTTCTCTGTTATTTACACAAGAACAGTGAAGTTCTGGAAATGTTCCTGACAGGAAAGTCCAGAACTCAGTCTGGAAATGTTCCTCTGGATGTGTTTCTGAAGGGAGCAATGAATAAAGCCTTGAAGAGTAAAAATGGACACCTGGATCTTCTCCTTCGATTCCTTCATGGCATCTCGCTGAAGTCCAATCAGAGACTCTTACAGGATCTGCTGATTCACACAGAGAACAACCCAGAGAGCATCAAGAAAATAATCCAAAACCTCAAACGAGGTCAAAAAAACAATGTCAGCCCTGAAAGATGGATGAATCTGTCGCATTGCTTGGTTGAGATGAAAAATAATTCTGTTGTTGAAGAAATGCAGGCATTTTTAAAATCTGGAACAAACGACAAGCGTCTTTCTCTTGCACAATGTTCAACTTTGGCAAACATGATCCTGATGTCAGAGGAGGTGATGGATGAGTTTGACCCTAAAAAGTACAAGATCATATCATCACAAGAGGGTCGAAGCAGACTGTTACCTGCTCTGAGGAACTGCAGAAAAGCTCTGTGAGTGTGAAAAAATTAATCAACTTAATTGAAATATGAACATAATGATAGATGAAGTAGGTCTTGACACCTGCATGCCTTTTAATCAAATATCCTTTTTTTTTTTTCAGTTTGGCAGACTGTAATCTCACAGATCAGCACTGTGAAATTGTGTCTTCAGCTCTACAATCATCAAACTCCCCCCTGAGAGAGCTGGACCTGAGTAACAATGACCTGCAGGATTCAAGAGAGAAGCTGCTCTGTATTGGACTGAGGAGTCCAAACTGTCAACTCAATGTTCTGAGGTTTGTGTTTCACATTTATTAATTACTTAAATTGTTTCTCAATTGTTTATATATTTAATTGGAACTTGAAATGCAATCACCAACACTTAAAAACTTTACACTCAGTTTTCAGTTGTATATCATATAAAAAACACTACACACAGTTCTCTACATGAAGTACAACATTCAAAATTACTGTAAAGTCTCTTTAGTCTCTTTGGAAAGCAACCTATTTCAAAATGCTAAACTCTTTACACAAATGGCAATACCCACTCCTCACAGGTGTCAACAGTAGTTGTCGAATTGTTCACTTGGAAATCAAAGCTTTAGAACAGTTAAAGGACATAGATGAGCTTTGCTATTTTGGATGAAAAAAAGTGAAGCGAGTTAAAGGTGAAGGAATGAGGGTAAGAGGAGGTTGAAGACAAGGAAAGACAGTGTCTTCCCTAGTGAAAAAATAGTATACTTAAGGACAATTTATTCATATGTACTTAAGTATAACTAAGTGTATTTCTGGCCCACTATAAATTGGTATACTTAAAGTAGTGCTGAAGTTCAACTTAAGTTGTATTTAACATACTTGCTTGTGCTAAAGTGGAACTATTTCAATTATACTGAAGTACATTTTAAATATACTCTTGTATTTAAGTTTTGAAATGCAGAATTCACTCAGCATAAACTTCAAATGTAGTTTGGTAACATTACAATTGCAATTCAATTACACTGTAAGAGTGTTGAACATACATTAAAATTATACTGATAACAAACTTTTAGTGGCATTTCAAGTACACTTGAAGTGTGCTAATGGCATAATTATAGTGTGCTCCAAATACAATAAAGTAATCTTTATAAATAATGGCACAGCTTAAGAATTTTCCTTTTACTGACATTTTAACTTGTGAGAAAACTGCTTGTGTTTCAGTGTGTGTGGATGAAACTAGGATCAATATAACTCGAAGGGTGATTGAATTACAGTGAACAAGAACCGAATTAATATGCAAATGATTCAGAATTAATATTTAACACTTTATCTACTATTCTTGACAAAATTATTATCCTGTAGCCTACGTAATAATATCATAAAATTATGATCACTGATTATGAGCAAGGTAACAAAATCTACAGTTTAAGGCAGTAACTTGCACACAGCACAAGACACTTGTATATATGAAAAATAAAACAAGACTTTATTGAACTACTATAATACACACAACAGGGTATCCGCGGGGTCTTGAAAAGTATTAAAAGGTGATAAATCAATTTTGGGAAAATTAAGACCCTTAAAAAGTATTAAAAAGTCTTATCATGGCTTTATAAAGTCTTAAATTTTGAAAGTATTTTTTCTGAATTAGCTGTCCAACAGTTTGAGTCCCAAAAACATCGTGAACAGTGTGAACAGTGTGAATTTAGTCATTTTTATTAAAAAAACGAACAGGTACATAAAAAACTAGGCTATTGTGGGTGCGTTCGTAAATTGCCTCTGAGAGCACCAGAGCGGGCAGGCGGGCGGAAGTTCAAAAGTATTATGCATTTCCTGAACATGTACTTGCTAATCAAACTCTTTATATGAACAAACTTCTAATCTATAAAACACAATCGGTCTTCCAACCTTTTACTATTGTGTTGATATGCGCGAGGGAGAGAGAGCAATATACAGCGCTCGTGTTGTTTGAAGGCGGTGAGAGTGCGCGCACGCGGCCGGGTCTCTCTCTCTCTGTTTGTTCTTGCGCCCTGTCCACTGATCTAAATAATTAGTTGTCACGACGACTTATTTGTTCCCTCGTTTTAATAAATCGTGGACACGTTGAAGTAATTCCCTCCCTCATTTTGATGTAACGAATTACAACGTGGCCAAAAACAGTTTGATACTATTAATTAGTGAATGCTAAAGACCTATTTTTGTGAATTGGTGAATATTCAGGTGAATTATTTCGTGGCCACGAATTAATAATAATTATTAAACTGTTTTTCTTACCTGTGAAGATAGCTCTTCAGTGAAGGCCGTCTACTCTCGTACAGCTTTTTATTCCTTTTTTTTGTGAATTGGTGAATATTCAGGTGAATTGTTTCGTGGCCACGAATTAATAATACCTCAGCACGTTTTACAAATTTACAACGTGGCCACAATATAGTAAAATGAGGGAACAAATTAGTATAACCTGCTGAGGTATTATTAATTCGTGGCCACGCTTGAAATGGCGGTGAGGTATTAAAAAATATTTTTGGGATAGGTTTTGAAAAAGTCTTGAAAAGGTATTAAAATTAACGTCAAGATTCCTGCATATACCCTGCACAAACTAATCTAATGAAAACACAAACATTCAGGAGGATGGCTGGACCAATTGCGTAGCGGTCAGTCGAAACGGGGCTTCCCATTGACAAATGATCAGCGTTTGTGTACATTTCTAAGCTTTTTGATTGGTTCTATACAACGTGTAACACCATATTTGGAGAGCAGAGATAGTGAAGTTTCAGGGGATACCCGGGAAATGCTCAGAGGTGACGAGATGAGTTGAGAAAAGCAATGTTCATTTCCAGCGAATTTAGTAAAACTTTGTAAATTTTAATAGTCATTTAAATACCTTTACTCAATTATCTGGACTACGAAACTTTGGGAGATTATTTTTGAATGTCTGTTCTTTTGAAATTAGCAACAACAACAAAAAAATCTATTATTTCATTGTTTTTCCACATAATCGGCCAATATCTTAAAATGGAACGTTGCGACTTCCGACTCATTTCGCCAGAGCGGGTCACAAATGGTCTGTTCACGGATGATCCAACAGCGGGCTTCAACTCTCAATGTTCTGCAGAACTGACTGCTCCTGATGTAAAACTCAATGAAAGTCTTGCATTGCGCTGCGAATTTAAATGTGACGCATTAATTGACATTATTTGAATACGTTTTAAGTTGTTACCTTTTATGCAGTTAACATTTGTGAATTTGTTTGAAATTGTAACTTTTTGTGTAATTTTTGATGACTGTTCAGGATAATCTTAATAATTCATAATATTTGACAGCCCAAAGGGCTGAAGTCCACATTTCAAAGTGCATGGGCCATTAAAGTACCATTAATGGGAAAAGTGTATTATGGTTGGTGCGTTGGAGTGTATTAGGAATACAGTAAAGTAATAACAATTCTGATCAGGTACGTGAATTTCTTTCACCATTTCAAACTGACTATATGTTGTTTTCTTTATTTGTCATAATTACATAATTTTGTAACTACTTTCTACATGTATATAAAGCTGCTTTGCGACCATGCAAAATTTTGAGAAGTGCCTACATTTTTTTTTTAAATTGAATTAAGCAATAGCCTACCTGATATTCAAAGTGTGTAAATTATTAAAAAGGTAAAGGAAACGTTTTGAATTTTTTTTTTTGCAATTCAAAACGTTTCCTCTAAACTTTTAGATACTATTTTTTTATACACAACAAGAACTCAAATACAGTTCATTATATTGTACATTTAATCATAACAGGTTAACAGAGGATTCAACAAAAATAAATCACTGAAGTAGTACTTCAATATTTACAAATTAAATAATTTTATTAGCAAATTGCTCTGTTACATTTGCGCTGTAGGCAAAAGTTGTGTTTGTAAATGCTGCCCTTACAGCACCTGTTAGCAGAAACAAACTATGTTTCAGTTCTTACCTCATATTTTCTTTGGTTTGCACAAAAATAAATTCTCATATAAAAAAATTACATACCATCATCTAAAAATAATTTCATCATTCTCAGATTTGAAATACATAGTGAGACTTGTATCTTTAGCTGCAATGAGTTTCTAGGCTCTAAAGGTTTCCTTCTGACAAATTTGTCAAATCTGCAACACAGAATCCCAATAGTGTGCACTCTAGCAAGTTTGGTTGTTTAGCAAAAGTACTGCAAAACCGATTGCTGGTGAGTGTGATGGCATTGACTTTATGGCATGATCGAAACATAGATCAAGCATAGCGGTCTGACATGTCAACTTCTGTTTCAACCAATGATAGGACATTGGGGCAGGCCAATGGGGGGTCAAGGTTTAGCTTCGGCAGTTTCAGTGTTTTCAAATCATGTCAGAAAGAATGTAGAAAGAATGTATTTAAGAGATTAAAATGCACATGAACATCAGCACAATTCGTCATTATGAGTTTTGGTAACTTTGGATTTTCTTAAGAGTTTCCAAGTTAAAGCTCCAATATGTAATATTTTTTCACCACAAGAGGGCGCAGTTTCCAACAATAACAAAGGCGAAGCTTGATGACCCTATGAAGGAGGTGACGATGGGAGATGTCGTTTTTAATGCGTTTTCACCATCTAGCGATGTATCTAAATGGAATTAATGAATCATGATCACGGATGAGGTAATTTATTCATTTTTGTATTACCTGTATATCTGATTGTATTATTTTATGTCATCATAATTAATGAACTGCAAGGAACGTGAAATGTTATGCTATATTATTACAGGCATGTGGTGTAGCCTAATTCATATCTATTAAAATCATCTTTACTGTAACTATTACGTTACTTGTACAATAAAAAAAAAATTTGATTTGCTTACCTGTTTATCAATACACTCGCGAGAGCAGAGTCTCTGTCAAGTCCAAGATTGTCGCGCAGCTCTCTCGCCTGGCCGATATTTATCCGGGTTTTATTCCTCCGTTTGTCACACAGTCTGCGTGTATCCGAATATGGACGCTTTCGCTTTGTTGGCACTTCAATACTCGCCAAAGAGTAATCGTGATCCATAACAGCTATAACCATACAGTCTATGGCTATAACCAGGGTCCGAAATTAACTTTTTGGCTCACCTGCCACGGGGACTGGTAACGTTAGATGAAAAAATCCACCAGCCAAGCATATTTTTTACCGGCCAAAATAATAAACAGCCTTTTTTTTGTCACATATACATTCATTTCAGTACTTTTAATTGAGATAATAAGGTAGGCCTTTATGTTTAATACAAACAAAAAAAAAATTGTCCAGAGCAAAATTTGAAATGTATAATAAAAAAAATGCGGTGAAATTGGGGTGAAATAAAAAACATTTTTTTCCAGTTTTGTTACCTGACTCATGTGGAAGGGAAGGCAGAACGTACTCGGTTACCTTAACCTCGGTTCCCTGAGAGATAAGGGAATGAGTATTGCGTTGCAAACGCTATGAGAAAACAGCAGCCTGGCCAGCGGCGGAGTATGCACGATCCGCGAGTGCTGAAGACGTTCTGCACGACTTTGATGGGTGCGCAGGAGGACACAAATGGGCGGCGACAGCTTCTTCCAGTGGCGGGAGCTTTTCCCTCAGCGCCGTCAACAGATAGAGCGTTAACTGTACGTACACACCGCCGCTGACTTGAGCTGCAAAGAAGCTCTGGCCGCCCTGTCAAGGACGCTTGTCAAAAAGTACGGGGAAGCTTGACCGCTCTGAATAGTGAGTGAGTGCGCGCGCACGACCGGGGCTCTCTCTCTCTCTCTCTGCTCGTTCTGAAGAGCGCGTGCGCGCTTAAAATTTCATATTTTGGTACGAACATTCACCCGCCAGTGTGGCGGATAGCCTTTTGAGATTTACTCGCCAAACAGAAAATCTACCCGCATTTGGCGCTTGGCGGGTGTTAATTTCGGATACTGGCTATAACGCTATAACCACCACTTCCGCATTTGACCATGTGATATTCCGGTGTGGTGGAATATTACATGGTCCACACCGGAAAAAAAGGATAGTGCGGACATTGCGTCACTGAGAGGCGACATTTCTTTTCCGGGACGGACAGTTATTTAAAATCGGAATTTCTCTGAAATAAAAAATCTTTGGAGACTTTTGAGATATTGTAAGTACACAACTGGAGGAAATATATCACACTGTGCAAGTTATTTTTGGAAATTTTATTACAAAATTGTTACATATTGGAGCTTTAAGTGTGTGACAGCGGGAAAACATGTCAGAGGCAATGAATGCAGAATAACCTATGTCTGTGAAAAACCTAGTGAACAACCTATGTCTGATTGTATTCAAAATAGGCCTACATTTATTTCATACTAACTATACTACAAACCCATAGGTATATTGCTTGAGACCTACTAAATATTATAATGAAACTTTATTTGGAGTTCTTCTTTATTGCACAATGCATATTTCTTAATATTAAACATATGTGTTTGATATCACTATTTGTAAGGATAGTATGATCACTGTATAATTTAAATGCAAGATATTTAATGTGTACCTAAAGTATACTTGCAATAGTTCCATTTTAGCACAATCAAATATACTTAAGTATATATTTAGTTGGAACTTACAAAACTACTTGTTCCTATTAAGCAGACTTTAAGTATAACAGTTTAGTATACAAACAATACAGTTGCAGGGTATTTGTATTAAGTACGTAAATATGTAAATGTATTTGTAGTATACGTAGCATAAAATAGAAAAATTTAAGTATATTTATTTTTCACTAGGGTTAACACTGTGGAAAAAGATAAAACCGTTTTGAATACAGTGTTTTTGGTTTTGTGTTTAGAGTTGTGGGACAATGGGCCAAAGATGTGTGTAAAAATTGGGAAAAACTGTAATATGTTATTAATAATGTGTGATTTATATACAGTATATATTCTACTGATATAATTATAACAAGCAGATTATTGTATGTTTTGTCCTGTGTATAGATATTTTCCTTCACCTGTAATTAGATACAGTATGCTGGGGGGGGGGTTGCGATGTTAATCTGTTATAGGACAATTTAGTTTGAATAAACGAACAGACACTGATTAGGTACTTGATCACCTAAATAAAAAAAAATAAAAAAAAAGAATATTTGTGTAGTGTTCAATGTTGTTATCGATAGAGATACGCGGATGGGGTATTATTTCAACCGCAACCGCATCACAAAACTCATCATCCGTACCAACGTTTTTTGACCAGATTTCAAAGCCGCACCCGCCATCCGCTGATTGTTTTGCGGTCTATGGACGATGCAATGCTCTGCTGATGCGAGCCGTAAGAAAGCCCTTGTCTGTTCTAGAAAGGATGCAGCAAAGATATTTAATGCTAATGTATTAGGCCTACGCTGAGTTTCATTCATTTACGATGAGATGCGTTCTAGTTCACAATGCAATGCAAGTGAACGCGGCGCGCCCGCGCATCCATGTCACGGTTATTATATTGTCTGCTATAGGCAATTTGCTTTTTATTTCTTAAATACATTCAATTGGTTGATGAAACATTTATTAAAATTAAGATACAATTTGTACAAAACGAAATTCGCTTTAAAGAAAGGTTTTCTACAAAGCAAAACTTAATGAAGTGGTAAAAATCATGTCTGACGATTTACAAAACAAAACTTCATTAAGTGGTAAAAACCATGTCTCCCGATTGCAAATGTTTATTGCTAATGTTTATTATTAGAAAAATGTTTTTCATTTGTTTCATAAATCTCATAATAATGGCACATCACTATATAATAGCTGTTATTTCCATCTCAGATGATTGGCGGTCGGTCAGGGGGGTAGGCTACTTGGCAAAGAATCAAATACAGTTGGAAATGACGTAGACCATTAATAACACACACTGTTAACAATTGTTTTTAATTAGTATTTAAACATTCTCTATGATAAAAAATGTTTGTAAAAAATATTTTAATAACACGGTTTTGGCGGTTATAGAGTTCTAATGACGGTGTTCAACTATAACCGTCGGTCTCACGGTTATATACTAACCGTCACACCCCTAATCAAAACTTGACATAATCCTTTAAGCCCCTGAAATACTCACAAGTCACAGCAAAGTTATTTTCCGTTCTTCATTTAGGAGTAAAGAGAAGTTTGAAAATACATGTCCAGCGGTGTACTGTTAGCGAACATCCTGGCGCAGCCCACACTGCTGAGAGTGGTGTTTAGATGAATATGTTAATATGTGCTGCTTGCTTTCCTCACAATAACAAAATAAACACGCAACAAAAATGACAGCGTTGTAACCGTAGTTAAGAAAGCATCTGATCACAGTGATGTGGATGTTTGCACAAGCTTTGCAATTCGGCACTCCAGTAAAGTCATGTCACGTCACGTTTATTTATATATCTCTTTAGAATCAGAATCACAGAGCTTTATTGCCAAGTATGTTTACACACGCAAATAATTTGTCTTGGTGACTGGAGCTTCCAGTGCAGAAGGGAAGTACAGACATAGTGCAGACATAGATAGATAGATAGATAGATAGATAGATAGATAGATAGATAGATAGATCCTACACTTATCCTACAAGCTGTCATCATCACTTTCCTCCTGACTGCTCTCCTCACTGTTGTCTTTTCTCCTGAACATGGTAGATGATGATGTCAGCCTGCTTCTTTCTGCCTGGTTAAGCCTGTGATTTGCTGTTTACATCCACAAGTGACCCAAAAACAGCTTGCTTTGGGTCAAAAGTCTCTGTTGTCTTCTTAGACAAGTGAATGTAATATATTTCTGTCAAGTTAAACCAAACTTTTATTTTGACTGGTTGTTTCTGTGTGTTTATGATATGACGATAGTTTTTCTCAAATGAAACGGTAAAATGTTCATGAAATGACACTGAGCGGCTCTGGAGATGAAATTCATGCATTCATGTCCTCATATAGAGAGACGGCAAAAGCTGAAAACACCGCAAGCACCACATGTGCTTCAGCGTGTGTGTGTGGTAAATAAAACTTCTGTCGTTCATTCACACAGAGACACGCAGAACATGCAGGATTCTGTGCAGGTCTTTTTGCATTTTAATATTCACAGACACTAGTCTATATCATGATTTGATTTAAGTATACTGACCTGCTTTTTATTTATTCATCAAAAATTTGACAAATTCTGTGAAATTTCGCATTATACAGTAAATTCCGTTTTTATGAATAGTTCCACCATTCTGTCTGCGTTTTCTTTATTGCAGAAATCATAGGGCCCTAGAAAAAAGCCAACTAGAAAGACATTTAACAACTAATAATAAATGAACACACTTATTATCATGATTAATATCTTTCCAGAGATGGAGAAAATCCTACTTCAGTAAGTAAACGTGTCCGTGTCCCCAAACATGCCAAAAATGTTGGTACTCAAAAGCACTTCCTTCCACATTTTCTGCTGTGCATCGTTTATTTTGACCACAAACAAATGCGATCAGTCTGTGGCACTGCAGAGGCATTATTGAAGCCCAGGTTGTTTTGATAGCAGCTTTCAGCTTATGAGTGAGTGGTGGCTCTTGATGCACTGACTCCAGCTTCAGTCCACTCCTTGTGAAGCCCTCCCAAGTTCTTGAATCGGCTTCGCTTGACAATCTTCTTAAGGCTGCTGTCATCCCTGTTGCTTGTACACCTTTTCCTGCCACACTTTTTCCTTCCAGTCAACTTTCCATGAATATACTTCGATACAGCGCACTGCGAACTAGAACTAGCCTTTTCAGCGATGACCTTTTGTGATTCACCCTCCTTGTGTCAATGATTGTCTTCTGGACAGCTGTCAAGTCAGCAGACTTCCCCATGACTGTGATTGAGAGTACTGAACTAGACAGAGAGATACCCTGTATTTATACTGTATGAATGGTAATTTAATCACATTTTAAATTTAATATTTTAATATTTTGAGATTATTTTATTTTTTGAGCTGTAGTCTGTAGTTATTGACATTTACATAAACAAAGGTTTGAAACATTTTGGTTTACATGTTATTAGACTAGAATATATTACATTTTCACTTTATTAAAAAACTGATGAAAAATATTGCACTTTCACGATAAGGGGCGATATTCACACGATATTCACATTTTTTGAGACGCACCTGTACATATATATTAGGGCTGCTTGATTATGGCAAAAATCATAATCATGAATATTTTGGTCAATATTGAAATCACAATTATTTAACACGATTATTGGTGGGTGATATGATCAAAGTCTTATTTTATGATATGAGTAATTTTAACCCTCTGGGGCCTGGATGTGTTTTGACATGCCCTGACATTTGTGCTTATCTGTTACTTATAACACTTTTATGGCTAAAGTCTGATTACACTGTATTCAGCACAAACTCTGCTACAATAAAATGTGAGCAGCATGTTTGTAAAAGTGTGTAGTTTTCAGAAAATGACGTTTATGCGTGGTTTGTGAAAACAAAAAATGTAAGACCCTGAAATAAGGCCTTAATAGTCCTATCAGCTGAATGGGAGGAGATTAAAAGAATGGCTTTTTTTCTTTTTTTTTTTTTTTCTCGAACAACACAGTCCAAATATACATAACGAAGGACAAAAAGGCACATTGAGCACACTGATCTCAAAAGAGAGTCTTGAACAGTCAGACACCTTTTTTTAATGATTTGTTTCTCATTTCTCCCCTGTTTAGGTTGGCACGCTGTAAGATCACTGGTCAGTGCTGTGAAATTGTGTCTTCAGTTCTACAGTCATCAAACTCCTCCCTGAGAGAGCTGGACCTGAGTAACAATGGCCTGCAGGATTCAGGAGTGAAGCTGCTCTGTGCTGGACTGAAGAGTCTAAACTGTCAACTCAACATACTGAGGTATTTGAGGGTCTGTGAAAAATAACCACACAAGGACATATCCTGGCAAACTTATTCTGAAATGCTTTATTTTTTCACATCAATCTATACTCCAAATGCCATTACGCATATGTAATTAAATGCCTTTCTGTTTGGAGTTTGCATTTTCTCTCTGTGTTGGTGTGGGTTTCCTCCTTGCACTCCGGTTTTCCCCCACAATACAGTAAGTGAATTGGAGACAGTAAATTGCCCATAGGTGTGAATATATGTGTCTTTGTGTGAGCCCTGTGGTGGACTGGCCATCGGTCCAGGGTGTCCCTTGTCTGACGGTCCCCATCCAACCTCACAGAGCATGGGAGGACCTGCAAAGAAGAATGGGAGAAAATCCACATCATACCCAAAAAGACTTTAAACTGTAATCTGCACCAGATAAGGTGCTTTAAATAAGTACTGAGTTAAGGCTCTGTGTACTTAAGCAAAGTAAATATTTCAGTATCACAAATCTGTTTATTTTTACATTTTTTGGTCATTATATAGTGTAGATTGATGTCGAAAAAAATAACCTAAAACACTACAGGCAGCATAAGGTTGCAAACATTTTTATCAAGTCAAGTCAAGTCATCTTCATTTATATAGCGCTTTTAACAATGTAGATTGCTTCAAAGCAGCTTTACAGAGATAAGCGTATAATTTAAGGTAACAGAGATTGTTTTGGCTTTATAGCAGAGTTAAGTTATTTCCATCTAAAGTTAGTTTTGATTGATTTGCTTCTGTCGCAACGATCATTTGTTATTAAATTAGGGGCCGCTAAGACGACACCATTCCCTCTACACAGACTTTAAACGCGAACCTGTGAGAAATGCTGATGGCGTTCACATGCGCATTTAGAATGGGTTCTATAGTTATGTGCGTTTGAATATACGCAGGTTTGGAATTCCCTACAAGCCAAGCCTAAACAAAGTACTTGTCTTTCCTTATAAATTTTGATAAAGAATTTTATTTTATTTTGTTGCTTTGGGGTAGGAACGCGAAACGAATTTTCCCGACAACGCTTTATCTGTATAGTGGTAGTGGGATCCTCCATAGGGAGAGACTAGTTGGCACTTCAGCACTGCATTGTCATCGGGTCCAGGCGAAGGTCCTTCGTCAGATCTGGATACGGCCTGAATCCGGCAGGCAGCAGGAAAACCTCGGGATAAACACAGACACTAAAATTAGCGTAGATGCCATTCTTCTCATGATGTAACGAGTACATCAGGATTTTTGGGAAGTGTTCCCGGTTCCGGCTGACCTAATATATGCAGCCTAACATTAAATTATAGAAGTCTATAATGTATTATGTGAATGCTAGGTCAAAGAGATGTGTCTTTAATCTGGCTTTGAACTGACAGAGTGTGTCTGCTTCCCGGACAATGGTAGGAAGACTGTTCCAGAGTTTTGGTGCTAAATAGGAAAAAAAAATTATAAATAAATGCATATTTTAATCATATTAATAATTAATAATAATAAATATTTTTCCAAGTTGGCGGCAATGGCTCTACGATCTATTTAGGCTTACGATGCTTTAAGTTAAATTGTTTTACTTTAGCTTATTTTAATTAATTAAACTGAACAAGAGGTAAAACATTTTTTTGGAGTGTATGTTTGTTGTATAATGTCAGTTTTGATTTTCACTTTGATGCAGCATAATGTGTATAATAACCCCAAATCACAATTTCTCATTGAAGCAAAATCTGCTGATTACAAGGAGCAGGCAAAGTCAAGTCAAGTCACTTGAGGGACATATCGTGGCAAAATTATTCTGAAATGCTTTATTTTTTCACATCAATCTATACTCCAAATGCCAAATACTCCAAATAAAAGCAAACAAAACCTTTTTTCCTTCTTTGTCATTCAGAGCAGATTTCCTTTTGCAGAAACGAGTCATGACTATACTGCCCTCTATAGGTCTGGTTCAGTCATAGTGCGCATGTGTCGAATGTGTCCATCCTGAACTTTATTGGAAATTGTATATTGGGTCAGTGTAACTCAGTTAAGTTAAAACAGCATTCCCTTGTTTTATGTTAAATAAACCTGATTGAATTAGGTTACAACAACAAAATTAGAATGTATAGGTAGAATCAGTTAGAAATACCTCCTTAAAGCAACAACTGCACTTTCACTTTTTTATAGTGCATGTTTATGTAAAAAAATAGCATATTTTCTAATGTAAAAATAAATAACTTGCTCATCATAAATGATATCCTCAGATATATCAAGTCCCTCATATTAAAACGGAAACCACAGTTTTGCTCTTTTTCTGAGGTAAATTCTTCCAGGATTATTTCTCACTAGGGCTGGGTATTGACATAAATTTTACAATTCGATTCGATTTCGATTCACAAGCTTGCAATTCGATTCGATTTCGATTACGATTCGATTCGATTCAATATCGATTATTTTGGATATCAGGTACAATACATTGCAAATTTTCTCAAGGAAAACAAATCTCTTAACTATTATTATAAACTATGGGAGTCAGTGGTAGCCTATAGGCTTCATTAGCCTACTATAATATTGAAAGTAAAAATTAACTGATTTGTATACAAACACTTAAAATACACTTATTTATTTTTATAATAATAAAGTTATATGAAATTATATAAAAATGTAAATGGTGGCTGTCATAAACTTTCCAGATTAATTCAAACATGCATTAAATATTGAAGAACATTAAAAATGATAATGAATATGTAATATGGTGCATATATTTAACAAAATGCTCCAAGTTTAACAAGTTTATGGTCACTGCTGGATTTTTTTCTGAGGTAAATGTGACGTTACATGACATTGTTTACTAACGTCTTTCCACGGTTGAAACACTGATTGAGCGATTCCATGTGACATGATACGGACTTTGATAAGTTGTACTCTATCTTTTAACACACTTTCAGATGCTCATTCATGTTTATTTCGCGCTGTAACTGGTATTAAGGCGGAAGAGAAGATCATGTGCGCTCCCCTCTGCTGCTTCTCTTGAGCTGAGCCAGAGCGATCTCACGCCACAGCGCCAAAACGGTATTTATGTTTTTGAATTTCGTGAGAAGATGGACGTAATTTGAAATCTGAGACTTTGTTTCATATCAATAATAACAAAGCACAAAGATTATTGCGATTTATTGGATGGGATGCGCGCAACAATGTTCCATTCATTCATCAACTGAAAACAGGATGACTAATCGATTCTTGGGATTTAAGAATCGATATCGTTTCGTAAAAATGAGAATCGATTAAAATCGAGAAATCTATTTTTTTTACCCAGCCCTATTTCTCACCGCATTCCAAATTTTAGAGTTAATGTGGACATGTGAATCTACTGTTGTATAAACCCTGTTACTACCAATTGACGTATTTGCACGGGTTCACTGTTTATGTATTTCTATGTATGTGTGAAAGAAAACCAAGAAAAAATTAGTGGTGACTAAAATTGTTATTGATTTAAATAAATATTTTTTTTAAGAGAACGATTTCCATTGAAGTATATTGGGGCCTTTACATTCATGTTCTTTGCAGACCTTTCTCAAAAACATCAGACAATGCATACAGTGCTCTAAAACACCAGTTTGTATTAATAATATTGTTTTTGTAATTATTTGTTTCTTATTTCTCCCCTGTTTAGGTTGGCATGCTGTAAGCTCACCGATCAGTGCTGTGAAATTGTGTCTTCAGTTCTACAGTCATCAAACTCCTCCCTGAGAGAGCTGGACCTGAGTAACAATGGCCTGCAGGATTCAGGAGTAAAGCTGCTTTGTGCTGGGCTAAACTGTCATCTCAACATACTGAGGTATTTGAGGGTCTGTGAAAAATAACCACACAAGGACATATCCTGGAAAATTTATTGTGAAATTATTCTTATTCCAGAATTATTTCTCACTGCATCCCAAAATTGAAGTAAATGAATATGATCATTCTGATGAAACGTGATGCATTTGAGTTGATGTGGGTGTTGACTCTGTTTGCATGAATTGCCTCAGATCATTACCATATGAATACAGTGCGCTTTCTGTTGGCATGTTCACATTTGCTGGAAACTGACACGAGAGTCAGTTACATCACTCTCTCTTATACAGATTATATAAACAGAGAATATTTGTTTTCATTTTGAATAGGATCATTTAAAAGTAGACACTTATATGTATCTACTAAGGATGTTAACGATTAATCGACGATCGATTAATTGTCGATAATACATTTAATCGCTAAAACTTATCGATCATCGATTAAGCAGGTTCATGCGCGTGCGTACTGCTCAACCACAAAACATGTATAGCGAGCACGCCGGAGTTATGTTTGGGACCATTTTACACCTTGACACCTTTCATCATGACTATAAGTTTGTGTGTGCATTCGCAGCCTTTTGTTTTGTGCAAATGTAAGTTGTAATGTTGTGTTTATTTTGTGTACGCCATATAGGATGCATTTGGTTACGAATTAACGTAGTAAAGCATACAGTGATCCTCTTCAGTTTCAGCGCACGCAGCTCAAACGGCAATGCACGACTAATAATGACTATTGGACTGTCCAATATGGACTGTAATAAAATATTGTGAATTATTTTGGTTTAGTTGCCATAGTCGCGTTGCTCCAGAAATAGCACGTCCACAACATGAGTATTTCTGAATGGCACGTAACTTGTGCATTCACTTCATTTGTGCAGATATCATTTGTAATATTATGTTTATTTTGTATATATCTGATTAATCTCATATAGGATGCGTTTCTTTGAGTTAAATAACGTGCTAGCAAAGTGCAGTTTAACGGTATTCATTAAGCTCGCAGCTCAAACAGCAATGCACGGTTAATAATAACTATGATTAGGACTGTCATATTACATAACATGAGAACACTGTTTTATTAAATCGTTGTGAATTCATTGGGTTAGTTGCCATTTTCAGCGCATTGTTCCTGGAAGAGCATGTCCACAACAGTCACATATTCAAAGCATGCATCTGAGGCGATGGTGACACTTTTCATTAGTCGTTATATTTGATTATTAAATTTAATTAATTTAATTAAATGATCGATCACATTGAAACATTTTACAATCCTACTAGCCCTTTATTTAGATTAAAAACCATTCTCATTAATTTGGTGAGGAACAGCATTTTGTGCAGTATTTGCACACCCTGTCATGCTGTTGGCCATATGCCACTGCAGCAGACTCATATGCAGTGCTATGGCTAACGATTAATCAATTAATTGATCATTCATTTAAACGACGATCGATAATGGGAATTTGTTAAAATTAACATCCCTAGTATCTACAGATATATTACTCTTGTCTGTGTGACAAATATTTGCAGAATTTTGTTTTCCTTTTTTGATGCACTGCAGAAAAAAGTTCACAGAGATGGCTATTACCTTAAATTACATAAATTAGTATTGTGTTATACACTAACATGGACACTTACTGCTGTTGTAGATTATCTCAGTGTTTGGTGACAGAGGAAGGTTGTGCTGCTCTGGCTTCAGCTCTGAGTTCAAACCCTTCACACCTGAGAGAGCTGGATCTGAGCTACAATCACCCAGGAGAATCAGGACTGAAGCTGCTCTCTGATACACTCAACCATCTGGACAAACTCAAGTATGTTAAGTAATATAACAATAATCCTGTCTGGTGTGATTGGTTTTGTTTTTTTAAAGGGTTAGTTACCAAAAAATGAAAATTCTGTCATAATTTTCTCACCCTCATATCGTTCCAAACCTGTAAGACTTTCATTCATTTTCAGAACAGAAATGAAGACATTCTTAATATAATCTGAGATATTTCTGTCCCTCCATTGACAGTGCTACCACTTCAATGCTTCAAAAAGTTCATAAAGAGATTGTAAAACTGATCTATTTGAATTTAGTTTAATCCAAATTTTCTGAAGAGACAGAAAAGAGACACTTTATATGATTAACAGATTTAATTGACTCTAAAATTCATCAAAGCACACATCAGTTATGTTAAACGGAAGCTTAGACATGCTTGCTTGATGTGTGAGAATGTGTGAGAGTTATTCTTGTGTTACGGAGCACGTTTGAGCTTCCGTAAGAACCAATGAGGTTCATTCTTGTGTTATGCACACCGTTAACCCTTGCTGTAAAAAAAAGGCCAAATTCTGACAATTTCATACCATTTTACATTAAAACAGTAATATACCGTAGAAAACAAAAATAGCCTGCAGGAATATAATGTGAATTAACAGCGCTCAAAATCAACACTCTGAGGCTGTGTTCAAAATCACACCCTATACCCTCATTCACTATTCCCTACATGATGAACACCTGATTAGCAGAATCACTGAAGGACAGAGAGACAAGAACAGAAAAAAGAGAAACACAAGAACTACAGCTGACTTCCAGCCACACTGAGTATGAAACCAGTGTACAAACCAGTTTAACTTTATTTATTTCATACATGTACAAAAGTTGAGAATTAACAGATATTTAGTTTTTTATGTTTTATTGAATATAATAAAATTTGTAGTCACCATGATGTAGATCAGTATTTGCTTTAGTTGGTCTCTTGGCCCTTGACTTTATAACATTAGTTTCCCTCTGGCTGCTGTAACTGTGAGTTTATAAAACACATTTGTTATGGCCAGACAAAGTCAAGAGGAAGTTGATCAGGTGTTTTTGGCTGTTGTGATGATGCCATGATCATTTTGGACATTTTGGATATGATTTTCTGATCTCGTCCTGTGTATAAGCTTTGAATTAATGGCTATTTAATATTTGTCATATATCTATTAATCTACCTCATGAAATCCATCAATGTTTCTGTAATCAGTTATTCTGAAGAATATTAAAATCATATCCTGCATTAAAACTTTTTGAACTACTGCATGACTCAGACACACAGACATCAACATTCATGTCGTAATGCATGCTGGGTTCCAGGATAGTATAAAACTCCCAGCATGCACTGCTGCATAAATAAATAAATAAATTATTGCCACCATTGTTGAGAGACGTGCTGATTTTTGATATCTCTGTGTTTCTATAAGTCAGTGTAACTGTTTCTTTGGTTGTGCATAATGTGCTAAAAAAATTATCATTGTAACTCATTTCTGTAGTTTCATAGTGTTGGTAATGTAACACTTGATACAGGATTAAACTGAATGAGATTAGTAAATGAACAGGCTATATGATTAGTTTGTCATCATAATCAATATAACAAACTGCATTCACAAACCATGTGTGTGTGCACATGTGTGACTTGCAAAAACAGAGTTTAAGCAGCAAGTGAAAAACTGATGTTAAAAAGTCAAGGGTCAGCATCCCAACTAAAGCAAACACTGATCTCTATTATGGTATCAAACCAAACATTTTCAATTAAACATCTCAATAACAACTTCTGTAGATGTATGACAGAAATAAAGAAATACTGGGTAATAATAAGTGTAATCATGTGTAATGGTTTGAAGTCAGTTTTAGTTCTTGTGTTTCTCTATTTTCTGTTTGAGTGTTTCTCTTTCCTTCAGTGATTCTGCTTGTTAACAGCAGGTGTTCAATCTTTTTTTGTACAATCTTTTTTAGTGGTCTCAAATTAATTAAGTTCACAGTAATACTTTGCTCACATTATTTGTGCATTAAAATTTTTAGTTAATACATTTAAATGACAGTTAATCAGTTAAAGGCAGTCGGTTTCTGCAAGTGAAATATTAGTTAACTCGAGTTTTAATTTAATTTAGTTTTGTTAAGAACTGTACAACTAACAGTAATGTTGCCAGTATTTTACTGTAAAAAAGCCTGGTAAGATCTAACAGTGTATGGTGTATTATAAAAAACTAAAGTAAATTAGCCAAAAAATATGATGGTATACTCCTTCTTTTAATTATTATGTAATACACAGACATGTAGCCTATATAGGCTTTAGCACTACCCAAATCAAACGAGAGAGCGCATTTATTTTACTGTTATACAAATACTGTATAGTAAAAATGCTCAATTATATATAGCTTTGGAGCCGCTGCTCTGACACTGTATAAATGCTTCCAGTGTGAATACTTGTGTGCGTCTGCAGCGATGTAGTTGTAAAACGGTAGAAATTAGCGCGTGCGCAACAGGACGCCGTTCCCGTTGTATCAGCAGCTGCTGCTTAAAGTCCCTGTTATTAGTCATGTACACGCGCATGGCACACTGATGATAAAACGCATAAATTAGGATTTTTTTAATGGTTTTCTTTTGGTAGTTAAAATATTAAAAAAATTTCCAACATGAGGTTTCGTGTCACTTTCAGTCTTTTTTACATCAGTGCAAAACTAGGTTATGCAGATTAAGACAACTATTCATCGGCATGCACTGACTAATTATATGTGGTAGCAACAAAAAATAAAAGATTGCGACCAAATCATGTGTTGGTGCGACCAACTGAGAGAGTTAGTAGCACCAGTGCAACCAGTGGAAAAGTTAGTCTGGAGCCCTGCACTGATTAAAATGAACACTCTTTATCATCATCCATGTTTGGATCCCGGCACTTTGGTCTAATTTGGCTTTGGTTCTGTGTCGGGATTCAGGCATTCATGCTCCGCGTGTTTGTATTCTGTTGTGAGCGCACAGGATGTGCTTTCGCTCGTTCTCGTGCGCTTTTGTCTTGTTGTGTGTTTTCGAGTTCGCTCGGACCGTACGCTCTGTGTGTGTTGTTGTGTTCTGTGTAGCACACGGTTCGTGTTTACATAGGCCGCGTGCTTTCATGTCGTGTTTTGTCTTGTGCTGTGTAAAAGCTTGTGTTTTACACTGGCTGTGTGCTTTCATGTTTTGTGTGAACATGTGGCTTATGAATGTTCTCATAGATGGGTTTCTGTGCAACGTCATCGCAGAGATGCGCGCACAACTAGGGGTCAGAAAGCAGCACTCTTTACAGCATATCTAGCAGAAACAGAGATGAGACGGAGCTGTTGTGCTGTAAACTGCACTAACCGCCAAAAAGATGGATTTAAAATGTAAGAAATCAATACTTTTATTCATCAAGGATAATACTTAAAACCGCATTATTATTTTACTGAGATGCTGCAGCTCAGCCTTTCATATTCATCTCTCATAGCGTGAGCACGCACATCTTTTGCATCATCAAAAATCTGTCATTCTCAATATCGTTTACACTGGCTCAAAATGCGATCTTTTACTCACAGCTGACACAGATCGGAATTTGTTGCACATGTATAAACACAAAAATCCACACAAGATATGATTTTTTCGCGTCCGATCTGAGCCACTCCCAAATGTGGATTTACACATTTTTACAGATACAAATCCGATATATTGTACATCCGAGCTCCGTCTAAACACGAATATCTTAACTTAACTTCGCTGTAATTAATTAAACCAACAAGCTTTTTTACTCATGAATGATACTGCATATCATTTTAAGGTCAGTTTGAAAGGCAATGGCAGTGGTAATTAGGTGAAAAGAGAAAGTTAATACCCACACTGAAGTTGGTTTGGTCGATATGTTTGACATTCAGTTTACATCAAATCAATGTCATGGATTGGTTTTGATGTCAATTTGATGTCTTTTCAACATCAATTGCCCACTGTAGGTTACTCACTCAGACCCTGTCCACACGGAGACACGTTTAGCTGTATACGTAAACATTTTGTATCGTATCGGCGTTTCGTCCAGACGGATCTGGCGTTTCGGGAGACTGAAACCGCTATTCTTTTAAACCGGGTCCCAGAGTGGAGTAATCTGAAAATGACACCCATGCGTTTTTCGTGTGTATAGCCAATCCATATATGTTGTGAAACGATGATGTCATCACCCCACGGGTCGACCCTAGTCAGACACCGCTAAGTCACGTAACAGCAACAACTGCGGACTACATACTTGTGTTCGTGCTGCAGAACCTACTGAGCCTCTTTATCTATTTTGTTATTATTTACTTGAATGGATTTTTATTTTTATTTCTTTATTTTACTTCTTTGTTTCTTTATATTTTCTTTCTTATGCTATGATGCTTGTCTGTTGTCTGATTAAGACATTTATTTGATTATTATTGGAAAAACGCAGCCCTACCCCTCATGCTCACTGGTAAAACGCGTTTGCTCAAATTCCACTCCGACATTAAATTGCTCTGTACTGTAGGCCTACGTGTTGTAGCCATTAAAGAAAACGTATTTAGTTTCGTATTTATGTTTAAATAATGTTATTTTTTAATTTAATCTACACTACCGGTCAAAAGTCGGATTTTTAATGTTTTTAAAAGAAGTCTCTTCTGCTCACCAAGGCTGCATTTATTTGATTGAAAATACAAACAAAAACAGTCATATTGTGAAATGTTATTACAATTTAAAACAGCTGTTTTCTATGTGAATATATAGTAAAGTGTAGTTTATTCCTGTGATCAAAGCTGAATTTTTGGCATCATTACTCCAGTTCTGTGTCACATGATCCTTCAGAATTTTTTTTTACATTTTTATTTCATGATGCTATGATGAATAGAAAGTTCAAAAGAACAGCATTTATCTGAAATGGAAAGCTTTTGTAACATTAAACACTAACGTTCAAAAGTTTGGGGTCAGTAAGAATTTTCATTTTATTTTTGGGGGAAAGAAATAAAATAAATCAATACTTTTATTCATCAAGGATGAGTTAAACTGATCAAAAGTTACAGTAAAGACATTTATAATGTTAGAAAATATTATATTTCAAATAAATGCTGTTCTTTTGAACTTTCTATTCATCAAAGAATTTAAAAAAAAAAATTGTACACAACTGTTTTCAACATTGAAAATAATGATGAATGTTTTTTGAGCATAAAATCAGCATGTTATACTGATTTCTGAAGGATCATGTGACACTGAAGACTGGAGTAATGATGTTGAAAATTCAGCTTTCATCTGAGGAATAAATTACATTTTAAAATATATTAAAATAGAAAACAGTCATTTTAAATTGTCATAATATTTCACAATATTACTGTTTTTTTTATTGTTTTTTATCAAATAAATGCAACCTTGGTGAGCAGAAGAGACTTCTTTTAAAAACATAAAAAAATCTTACCGTTCTAAAACCTTTGACCGATGTTGATTACGTTGAACGTATGTTGAACAGTATGAGATGCGCAATATATCGGGAGACATCATTTTCACTTCATTTTGTTTTGTATAAAGCCTTTCTTTAAAGTGAATTTCATTTTGTATACATTGTATCTTATTTTTAATCAATGTTTCATTAACCAATTGCCTGGATTTAATAAATAAGAATATAGAAATATAAGAAATATATCAGACAGTATAATCAGGACATGGAGGCGCCGGCGTGATTGCATTGCTCGTGAACTGGAGCTCATCTCGTAAATGAACCGGAACTCAGAAATATATCCACAGAAAGCTTGAAATGTTTACTTTTAAACAAAACAATTCAAAACGAAAAGAAACAGACAACTCTCTAATGTAATCCGATTCCATATGAAATGTGCATTTCTCTCTATAGGCACGTTCACTACTGCAAAGATGGCGAGTCAGCATCGTCAACATCTTTGCAGCCGAGACTGACACAGAAAACACTAGTTTATTAATAAACAATTAAAATGTCTCCTTGCTATAGGCTATTTGACACATTCATAGTTATTACTTTTGCCGGTTCTTTGTGGCAAGCTTTATGCATCCACTAACTAATCGAATATCATCACTCATCCCTATTTTGTACCAGGCCTATTGTTCATATTGTTCAATAAAGTTCTTGGTGAAAAGAAAAAAGAAAAGAAGAAGCTACTGAGCCTAATATTATTGTATACAGCGCGCAAGGTTGTAGGGCTGCTCAATTATGGAAAAAATCATAATAACGATTATTTTGGTCAGTATTGAAATCACGATTATGTAACACGGTTATTTCACATGACTTTGGGAACGTGTTGCATTTATTAAAAAGACACGGTAACACTTTACAATAAGGTTAATTAATTAACATTAGTTCATGTATTAACTAACATTTGTTAGTTCCCATAATTCCCATTTGTTACAGTATTTATTAATATTTTTTTATGTTGGTTAATAAAAATACAGCTGTTCATTGTTTGTTCATGTTAGTTCACAGTGCATTAACTAATGTTAACAAATACAACCTTTCATTTTAATAACGTATTAGTAAATGGTGAAATTAATATTAACTAAGATTAATAAATGCTGTAGAAGTATTGTTCATTATTAGTTAATGTTAACTAAGGTAGTTAACTAATGCTAATTAATGAACCTTATTGTAAATTGTTAAAGACACCTTTCAACAATTCTTAAAAAAATTGAAATTTGAACATTGATTATACTTTTTGAACTATTAAAATAAATAATATAACAGATAATACTTCAATGAGTATTTTAATAATTCCCGCAGGTCTACCACTTATAATGCGGGAAATTCCCCCACAAACACTGATTCACTTAAGCATGTAGATTGTATGAGTAGCCTAAATGAATCCACACAGATTATAAAGTCAAATCAATAATTTTAAAACTTTCTCCAAGACGCAATTTCACAAACCGCGCGAGTGTTCAGCGGCGCCGCGTCTTCTCTCTCTCCGTCTCTCAAAATGGGTTGGACAAGGCAAGCGTCGAAACTACACTCTCGCGTTTAGGAGTCGGGACATGACGGAATTGTTACTTACAATCAGGCCAGCATTGCATCGTAACTAAAGCTGATCATTTTCACTTCTTTTTAAGTCTTATCAGTTTAAACATTCAAGCTGAGAGAGTTTATGGCATCGGGAGGGGCGGATGTGCGCGTGCGCGCGTCATTCAGAACACAAGACAAAAGCGTTCTTTCAAAACAGAACATGGCAAAATAATCGTTTTTACTCAATTGTACTATTTTGGTGATCGTTGGGAGCCAAAATCGAAATTCAATTAATTGCACAGCCTTACAAGGTTGTCTTCTCTGTTTTTAGTGTAGGCCTATCTCTGTGGCAGAATTACAGCACCACATAATGGTCTGGCATGCAGACTACATCGTTTTCAGTGGTTTCGTGGGTACGTAGATATTTCTTGAGACGAAGAGACGACGCTATGTTTACGAAATTTATTTTTAGAACGAGGGAAATGTGTGGATGTGGCCTGCTCAAATGATAAATCAAATGCTCAAATGCAATTTTATTTTCTCATTCGGGAAAGCATGAACTGTTTAAAAAAAAAAAAAAAAAAATCAAAATGCACTTGTATTTGATTTTTAATTTTCATTATTAACCTAGTAGGCTATAAACCTGTCATAATTAAATAATCAAATGCTCAAATTATAAATCAAATGCTCAAACCAACATCGAAAATGGCAAATCAAATGCTCAAACGGACATCGCAAATGATAAATCAAATGCTTTTTATTTTTATAGAACATATTCCGAATAAAGACCAGGGTCACAGATTTGGGGTTTTTTTTTTTTTAGAAACGGGGAAAAAAACTACTCTCATATGTTTAAGTAGCCACAAAACAAATATGTTTTTCTGTGTGTGTGTGTGTTTGTGTGTGTTGTATCAACCATTGGACAGACTGAATAGGTCTATTTGACCTGTGCAGTGTGTTTGTGTGTGTGTTTGTGTGTGTGTGTGTGTGTGTGTGTGTGTGTGTGTGTGTGTGTGTGTGTTTGTGTGTGTTGTATCAACCATTGGACAGACTGAATATAGGTCTATTTGACCTGTGCAGTGTGTTTGTGTGTGCGTGCGTGTGTGTGTGTGTGCTTGCGTGCGTGCGTGCGTGTTTCTGTGTGTGTGTCTGTGTGTAAAATTAGGTCGAAAGTTAGGTAGCAGCAGAAAGTAAGGTAGAACAGTTAGCCTATGTGTATTAGCATGTAGATACAATGGGTTATCCCACCGGTCACAATTGTTGCCGGTGACATGTTCGTGAGTTCTATGACCACATTAAAAAAAGTTGAGTAATTGCAAATGCATATATCAATACTAGACACCTTAAACATGATGTATACCAAAAATCTATGTCCTATCTTTATGTTAACATACTTTACTAACATATTCTTTGGGAGCTTTCTTGCTGCCATCCTCTTCTCTTGGCGCAAACAGGAAGTAAACAGCTCTGGTCATGTGACAATTTACAGTAAACATGCAACACTGCACATATTTCATTGAGACCCTTTATTATTTCAATATCTGCTGGAAATGCATTGATAGATCATTTAGTAACATTTTTATAGCCTTAGAAATGAAACAATTTTTTACGGTCACTATTGTGACCGGTGGGATTAAATTTGTTAAAACAGGGTTTCCGCGGGGCATTAAAAAGCATTAAAAGTCATTAAATGGATTTTGCGATAATTAGGGCCTTAAATGGCATTAAAAAGCATTTAATTGTAATCCTACAGGCATTAAAATCGTTTTGAAGACAATTTTATATTATGAATTTATTTGAATATAGCCTTCATAATTAATATTTTTTATTTGCTGTCGCAAAATATGTAGCCTACATTAGTGTGATAAAAACACGCGGAACCAGTTTGGTGATTGCCTCCGACCGGAGCAAAGTTGCCGTGATGCGGAGATGACGCAGGCATTTTGAACAGCAGGAACAACAGGAATAAAACTAGACCAGAAAAATGGGAAAGTGCAAGGAAGACAAACAATTTAGGACATGGTTGCAGCCCGTTGGTGGTCAAAATAAAGAAGGATTTTGCAGCGTTTGTAAAAAGGTATTTAAGTTGGGTAGCTACAATGGGAATCAACGCCGTAAAATCTCATATGCAGTCTGACAGCCACAAGTCGATGGAAAAAAGCAGACAGTAGTTAACTGTGTGTAGTAACTTTCCCTCATCAGCTTGACATCCGCTGTTGAAGCTCACTTTGTGTTTTTTGTGCAGATGATTTGTTGTCATGCAATGTTTTGTCACAGAACTGTCTCTTTTGACTGACTTGAGTGGTATAAATGTTGATTACTGTCTGTGTAGTGGCTTAAAAAAACAATTTTATATATAGGCCTATATAAAATAAAATTGTTATATTGCTATATATATATATATATATATATATATATAAGGGCTGTCAACATTAACGCGTTAACGCATGCTATTAATTTTTGTCCAGGTTAAGGCGTTAAAATATTTAACGCAAAACGCAGCATTCGTTAATTTGTGTCATCCTTTGTCTAGCGTTACATTATATGATCCCGCTCTTATTCATGTAAATGCTTTTAAACGCGCGCACACAGAGAGAAAGACGCGCGCCAGTATACTGCGCACCAGAAAACGGTTCTCTTTCACGCTTGAACCGATTATGCCAAAATGTCTGTTTTGTCGAGAATCCTTATAACATAAAGAGCATTCTTAAATTAGTGAAATAAAGTCTTTTTTAAACGCAAAGAGTTGTGAGAGAATGAGGCGCATGCTAGATCCGTGTTCAATTGTCAGGGACCAAGGCAGTGAGGCAAGAGGACACAGGAGACCCTTTATTACCCAAAATATTGAAAAATTACATAAGGACCAAATTTAATAACTAGGCCTTAAAAAGAGGTCAACAAAAAAGTAACTGAATATAGGCTCAAATACATAGACTCGTAACACAAGGTTAACTGAACAAAAAACTGACCTGCCACAAAGACACAGAAGGAAGCTTATATAACGGCTTGACAAAACCAAATAACATAGAAGGGGTAAACAAACTAACACTTGAGAACTCAAGAGCTAACTAAGGACAAAATCCCCCCTGGCACATGGTGAGACATGGTATGGCTTAATGAGCTGGCTCCCGGATATAGGTCTCCTCAGCCCTTAGCCACTCCTTTCGCCCAACCAGGAAGGGACCGCCCCCAACAGGTCCAGGTAACTCAACACAAAGAAACATGTGATTAGTGCACTCCCTGTAAATCAATGTAAAGGTAAAGCAAAATAAACCAAATCAACAAACTGTATTGTGTTTGTTATTTAGATATCATAGTTTAGATGACTGTAAATAATAATCAGTGCAACAAACTAAAGAGATGAAATAATAAAACGGTAATCAAATGTTTAGAACTGAGGTGATGTTACCCTGTGTGGCCGTAGCCATTACACCCCCCCCCCTTTATAAAGTCAGTAAAAAGTCTGTCAGTAAAGTTAATCACAGAACAAAGGGAACAGAGAAAATTACTCACTGTTATTGACTAAAGAACTCTTTTAGCTTTAATAAGCATTAGTCTATATTTAATCTATAATTTATGCCATGCAGACTGTTTGATAACTTTATTCAATTTCTGTATGCGTCCTACCTGTTAGACAGGAAGGGCAAAGGTAAATATTACATTTATTATGGGTTTATGTGAGGATTGTTTAAGTTCACTTAAATTAAAAGTTGTCTTTTTTTTTTTTTTTTTAAGCCCAATGTTAAAAAATGTATAGCTTTCAATTACACTGTAATGTTGGATGGCTATAATTAATGTTTAAAATTAGGGGGGAGAAATAATTTTTATCCAGGTATCAATAGCTGTATTAGTATCAGTGAGACTGGCCTTTATGTTGTCTCTACATTTATTTGTAGATTAACTGTGAAATTATTACATTATAAAATATTTAAATTAATATAAACCTATACAAATTTAGGTGTTTTTAATTGCGGAAAAAATGTATGATTAATCAAGTTATTTTTTTAATCGATTGACAGCACTATAATATATATATATATATATATATATATATATATATATATATATATATATATATATATATACACACACACACACACACACACACACACACACACACACACACACACACACACACACACAATATCCGTGGTTAGTCATGGGTCGTGTATGAAAAAAAAAAAGAAAAAAAAAAAGAGCCGTTAAAAAGCATTACATTTAAATTGAAGATACCTGCAGAAACCCTGTAAAAAACATAAAAAATAACTAGGTAAATAGTTTTAAAGCAGGACCATTAAGGGGGAAATCTGCAGAGGAGATGAGAGGAGATCGGCATTTTAGAGCCGGAGTGTGAAGATGAATAGTTCCAGGTTCATACACAGAAGAGAACAAAGTACGAGACATTGTGATTCACACAAGGAAAAGCACAAAGATAACACCAGAGGTTGTTTGATCACACAACAGAGACTTAAAACAGACCTTCCTCTTATTAAAGACCTCTGAGCAACAGGGCTGAAATCTCTTAAAATCCACAGAGATTCAGACGCGAATGAAGGCCTGGTACTAGAGCACTAATGCAATGTGGAATGAACACACACACACACACACACACACACACACACACACACACACTCTCTCTTCACTTCACTCTTCACACATGTTCCTATCCGCATATTGCTGTTTTTTTGTTGTTGTTGGTTTTATTTACTTAAAATTTGTTTCTTATTCTAAAGTTAATAATTTTATACATTATTGCAATAAGAAGACACTTCAAAAGACCTCAAACAAAAAAATCTACACTTCGACAAAAATACTGATTTAATGTATTTTAAAATGATTAAATATATATTCATAACAAAAGCTGTTAGAAGAGCAGTAAGTCACATCCAGAAAAATGAATGGATCTCTATGGGGCAATTACACTTTCTGGCTAAAACTATATTATCTGCTAAACAAATTCTGACCAGATGGCAGAATTATGCATCTAACAAATAGATAAATATCCAGAAACAACTCGTATTGAATTTTGACCATTACTAATGAATGTTTTTTTTCTTTTTTTTTCTTAAAAATGTAATATTTCATATGCATGCTAATGGTGTAGCTGAGGAGTTTTGCAGTAAATAGGTAGGCTACAAAATTACTTCAGATCTCCCAAAACACAGCATTAATGTATAGATGAGAAGTAAACAAAACAATGATATACTTGTATTATTAAAAATGTTTTTTTTTTTTTTTTTTTTTTTTTTTTCTTAAACAAGAGCAGTACGACAACTGTTTCTCCACAGCAATGTGCATTCTGGTCCAACCAAGTCTAGCAAGGAAACACTGGCAATATGCGAGAGATCTCTTGAGATTCTTTGTGCTACAGTGCAGAGAACTGTGGAGAAGGTCAAGGTCAATGTCAAGTCTTTATTTTGCCAGAACGACCCACATCGCCTGGAATTCATTTTGATGAATTGGCTCACACAAGACAATGCAACATAACATATACAATAAAAACATGAAATCTAAACGGAGAACAGATACTTAAATTACTGCTAATAAATGGTAATACAACTGATCAGACAAAGTGCTAGTGCGTTTAGTGACCCTGAGAAGGAGGGTCTGTATAAGTAAAGTAGATATAGATTGTTGTTGTGAGTTGAGAGCCCTCACAGTAAGTGCTATTAGAGAAACGGATGGTTCTGGATTCTATACTTACTAACCTTAAAAAAAAATTATCACATTCATCTAATCTTTCCTAACGATCCGCTAGCTGCCCGCCCCATAAGCATGCCGTCAAAAAAACGCGTCTCTGTAGGCAGCCTAGGCTCTGAGATCTGCACACAAAAACAACTGGTTTCACCAACCACTCAAAACCAAAACAAATAGTGTTCCAACCAATCACCGACAGGGGGGGGGTGTTGTGAGGTTTTGTGCGAGTCGGAGCTGAAGAAGAAGCTGGCTCAAAACCTCACAACACCCCTCCCCCTGTCGGTGATTGGTTGGAACACTATTTGTTTTGGTTTTGAGTGGTTGGTGAAACCAGTTGTTTTTGTGTGCAGATCTCAGAGCCTAGGCTGCCTACAGAGACGCGTTTTTTTGACGGCATGCTTTTGGGGCGGGCAGCTAGCGGATCGTTAGGAAAGATTAGATGAATGTGATATTTTTTTTTGGGGTCTGAAATCACTGATACAATCTTTAAGAAAATACATTAAATGTTATTAAAATTAAGGATGAACTATAACTTCATGAATAAAATGAGCATGGACCTCAACCTGTCCTGTCAGCAGAGTGTCCTGTGTCATAAAGGGCTTTGAAATAAACACACAAACTACACACTGAACACACATGCTAAACCATCTCATTAAACACAGATTAATGTCTTGTTGCTAACGTTATCGTTAACCGCTTTCACACACGCACACAATATAAAATACACGATGATAAATATAAAATCCAATACACAATACCTATATAAAACACTATTATTTACACGATTACTACTGAAAGAACTGCTATTAACTGCACATTCACTATATAAAATTCACTGGAGGAAAAAGTTTGCGTGGCCGTCGTCAGATTTGGAAGTCGCTCAAAAGGCTCTTTCGCGGTTGTGGCTTCAGTCGACTTCAGTGAGGCGCGGTGGTTTATGGGATGAGTAGTTCCTTCGCTCGGAAATGAAAATATATACACAGTCTTGTACCTTTGACTTTTTTTGGATTTTCTCTTCGTTTTTTCACTCGAAATGATATGTTGTATGCTTATGAGTTCAGCCGTAGCTGGTTATCCTCAGACATGCTCTAAAACTCTTTAGATACGGATTTTCCCAAAAGGTCAATGGGAGAAATGAATGGGAAATTTACTTCCGACACCTAAGCTCTCTCGGGCTGTGGGCGGGACTGTGATGCTCTATTGTGGTTGCGGTGTGTCACGTGACTAGCAATGACGTGTCACCATGGAAACAATAAAGTGATACGCTCTAAATAACGGTCGCCTTTGATAAAATAGCGAATAAGACATTTCTTTTTTTTTGTGTCAATTTTGTTTGTTCTTTTTGCATGCAGTTTGCAAAGTGACAAAATGAAGCAACGCACAACTAGCACAACTTATTTTATTTTAATTCGATGTTATCATAGGCAAAACACAATTGCTTTATTATTATTTACTTTTGAACAAAGTCTTATTTCATGCAAAGTGATAATATAATTGCACTTTTATTTTCTCTATTTGAAAGTTTGTAATGCTGTTATTTGATTTTGTTTTTAAAATGTGATGTTAATAAAATACATTGTATTAACCCTTTCTTACCTCCAAAGTGGAGAATGCCAGAAAAAGTTTGAGAAACGCTGCTCTAAACCACTGCTCTATATAGAGTGACTGAATCGCTCATGACTCATAAACAGTGAAGCCACCGCGCCGCCATATTGGTATTCTCTAGTGAGTTCACGCCTTCTATTGAATCAATAGGAAATTTGATGATTTGACTGAGAAAACATTGCCTAACGAGACACCGTTTTTAAATCTAAAGTCTCCCTGTACATTTTTACAATGCAAACATCCTAAGTATTTAAATGGGTATTTGTTTAAAGTCGGAAATTTTTCCTGCTTATTAAAAAACGGCAATTTCTTTGCAAAAGGAATAAAAAACTGTACGAGAACACTAGCTGGCCTTCACTGAAGAGCTGTCTTCACAGGTAAGAAAAACAGTTTGATACTGTGGCCAGTGGCGTCAGGTACTTGAGGGGACTGTATGAAACAACAATTATATAACGGTCGACTACGCCACCCGGTATATACCGGGAACTCAGCCCCAAGACAGGGGGCGCACAGGTTCGTAACCAAAAGAAATGGGTGAGCAGAGAGACATAGGCCAGGGAGTACTAAAGATGAAGCAGCTTTATTAAAATACACAATTTAAAACCATCAATACATTAACATCAAGGGCTCAATATTCACATGTCAAAAAGAAAAGGAAAACAAACACCACTTTACAAAACTTCAAAATAAAGAAATAATAAATACAAAAAAAACAAATACACGAGAAAGCTTAATTAGGAGGGAGATGGCCTGCTGTGACCCTCAATTCACACAACACACTTAATATCCACACACACCCACTCTGGTGAAGTCAGGTCACTCAATAAGCACAACACTCAATGTGAACCCCGTTAAACAGCGGCTAAACCCCTCCTCTATACACTTTCTTCGTCACGCTGTTTACGAGGGAAAAGAAAAGACAAACAATAAACATTAACTAACTGGTAAAAGCCAGCCCCAAAAAGAAAGAAACAGTCAGTTCACAAACATAAAAAATAATAAGAATACACAAAAAAAACAATTCAATTTCAAAACCAATTTCACTCTCGTTTTGGAACTCAAAATAAACTTAAACAAAAGAAAAATAAATTGTATTACATACAAAATACGCAAAAATGAGCACTAGACAAAATAAAGAAAAATCTCAACTACAATTCGGAGCAAACCAAGAGACAAATCAAAATGAAACAAACATGCCACGGTCGGCCGCACACTCCAAGAGCAGAGCAAGCCAGCGAGAAAACAGCCACGCTTCCACTTTAGTTCTCACACTGCGGCGAGCAATCGTCCCGGTGTTACGGATCAACTGGGGATCATGTTAACTGGGGACGCGCGCGTGCACGCAGATAGTTTTACCTGGATTTCCAGCAGATGTTGAACGCCGGTGACAGATTCGTCACAGCGAATCTTTCACTGAGCAGATTTAAAAGCTTTCCACGTTATTGGTAAATGTTTGTATCATATTAGGACACTGTTGTTTACTCTGTCGCTGCTCCGCTGAATGTTTCAGACGCATTTAAGGGAAGTTTTAATGTGTTTTAATTTCACGACACAGACCACGGCCACATTATTTTGTTACATTCGTTTCAATGAAATAGAATATCTGACAACAACTGTAAGTAGATTAAATAAATTATGCTATTGACATTGTGTCTTTGCAGTGCGTGTGTATTCGCAGATTATTGTTATGATGCCAATTTGTGGCTTAATTTAAATTGAGCAGCAATACTGCTGTGGTAAAAGGGATGTCAAGCATGTATTTATTATTTATTTTAATGTTACTGAGGAATGAGTTAAAGCATAAAGCATACAGTAGGCTACACTCCATAAATGTTCCTAAAGAGTGTTGAAAATTGAGAAGCCATAGCTTATGGATCCAGTGAATTACCCACAGCATTTATTCAGAGGAATGTTCAACAAACATATTTATTAGCTAACAGGTATGAAAGCAACAATAACAAAAGGAAGAAAAAAAGAGGCAGACGTATTTGCCAACAGTGGGAGATCTGACCACACAGTCCCACCTTCAACATCCTGAACATTCAATCTAAGGAAGATCAAACTATAGAATAAGTCACATGTTAATGAAGAACAGTTACTTGTTTTGCAGTGTATATGTATACATTTTTCTTACCCATTGGCCAGTTTGGCCTTCATACCTATGCTGCTCTCCATCTAATATAATCATGTTATATTAGTAAATAAATGTCACAGTTGTATTATCTTTTTAAGAACAATTTAACACACCATCACCCTTCATTGTGAAATGTTCACATCTCCTTCTTTATATAATCACGCTCCTTTCTTGAGCAGCGATCGGGATGTTGGTTATCCTGCAAAGTTTTTGATTTGTCTAACTTTAATTGCGTCCATTTGCTGTGGCAGTATATGGCCTAACAACGACACTTAATTTATAGACCTTTTAATCTGTTCCTAACGGTTAGCAGACGACAATAATGAAAGCACATGATGTGATGAATAACAAGTAAAGAGAATATGTTAATGAGATTCATGGTACCAGTCAAATGAAGAGAACTGGCATAATTTAAATGTATATTACATAAAAAGATTGTGTCATATTTCTTTTGTTAAAGAGGTCAGCAAAAAAGTAAACAAAGCATTTCCTATTGTTTTAGAGAGCTAGGGTCATGCTAATCGTGTGAGGTGACAAATGATTAAGAGGTTAGTGATGTAGGCCTATGAGAATATTAGCCATAGAGAATATCAGTATATATTTGTAATAATTCATTATCACTATATCATATGTTTTGCTTATTTCAGTAATACAATTTGTGGTTGCCTCTCAGTGTTTTTCACATGACTTTAATCACTAAAGACAAAGTGTTCTCTACATGTCCAATACAAGACATTAGATACACAACATTCAAGTTCATGCTCCTACTGAGCATAATGTACATGTACACATGTGGCAGACGCTTTTATCCAAAGCAACTTACATTGCATTTCAAGGTACACATTTACATTCTTATCAGTTCTTGCTTTCCCTGGGAATCGAACCCATGGACTTGACGTTGCAAGCACCAACGTTCTACTGTTTGAGCTACAGGAAAAAACTCGACACAATGTACAATTCAATATTACTATATTTGCTATATAGAATTGTTCCGAAAGAAGAAGAGTCAAAATTAGTTTTTATTATTTTTTTTATTTTTTTGTATTTTATAAATTTGTTGAAAATGTTACAAGTTCATGAGATAATTAACTTCATGACCCTATAAGCAGCTGCTTTATGTCCAGGGAAAAGGATACGGAGGCGTCAGAGCTGGTTAAGAAAAGAGATCTTAATATAATCAGCAGAGTAAAATAAGCTGATAAGTGTTTTTATATAAAAAAATAATAATCCATTATAAAATTAGGCTATATGCAGATCAATAAATGCAACTGGAAAAAAATGTAAATGACTTTGCAATTTATGTTTCTTTTAGGTAGTCTAGCTACTTTAATTTAATCTACATCTGTTGTTATTTGTGATTAGAACTCATGACAACACACTACAGAAAATATGATACACTAATGTTGAGAAGAAGATTCTTACACGTCTTCTGAAGTGCGCGGACAAGTCTGTTCATCCAATGAAACCGAATGCCCCGTTAACATAGGCGTGGTTTCTGAGCTTGACACTAAAGTATGTTAAACTTCTTTGAAATTGCGTCAAATACGCAGGAATATACACTTCAAAAACAAATCGCTTTATTATGCATACCAGTGTGTATACAACTGGTGAAACATACGTTTTTAATCATGGATCCGTGAAAAATGGCTGCGACGAATCTGTAGCCGTCTGGAAATCCAGGTAAAACTATCTGCGTGCACGTGCGTTCCCCCAGTTAACATGATCCCCAGTTGATCCGTAACACCGGCTCGCTGTTATGCAAGTTCAAGTTCGCTCCAACAAAAAGACGACCAAAATAAGCCCAGGCAAGACAGCAGTGCGTTACATCAACAGACGCGCATCTCGTCCCGCAATATAGAGGTGAAACCCTTGCTCCTTTCACTCAATCGGAAATGTTCTCAGCGCAGCACTATGCGTATTCGCTGGCCTCAACATGCCGCCGGTTGCTCGTCAATGAACTCAAAGCCCTGCTACAATACTATTAAGTAGTAAATGCTAAAGACCTATATTTTTGTGAATTTGTCTGAATAGTGTTTCGTGGCCACGAATTAATAATACCTCAGCACGTTATACTAATGTAACAGACTTTGTTGAATTCTGTTATGATGCACTAATTCTGGATGTACTGGCGCTCGTTGTATATGCGTGTATGCAATGTATTTTTCCCTTCGGGGCTTGCCGTAGATAGGCATGTGTCATGCGCACTGGGTACTGGAGTGTCGCGGGTTTTTTAGGGTTGGTGATCTGAGGTGTTGGATAATAAAGTGAAGAAGAGTGAAGAGTTCACACTGCTATCGTTTATTGTTTTCTTATTTCTAAGTGTTAGGCGAACCCTGTTTGAACGCTCGGTCACATTGGTGGCAGCGGTGTTGTTTTGATTTATTTGCGTTTATGTGATCCAGTGTTACGGCGGGTGTTTAACTAGTTAGTTTACAGTGAAAAGAGTTAGCGCGCGCGGGTTCAACGTCGACGCGGCCATCATGTGGTGTAAAGACGATGAGGATTTCTATTCGAGACGGGACCGCGACAAGATCAACAGGCACGTGAAAATCGAGCTACCGCCGCCGTTCTCTGGTGACGAGAAACAGAGCTTTCTGTGCTGGGCGCGGCAGTTCGAGGTCGCCGTCAGGGCGCTCACAGAGGGAGATGGTCCTGCGTCGGTTAATTATGAGCTGGTGAGGATTCTGCCGACACGTTTAAGCAACGCGGCATTTCTTCTGTGGGACAGCCTTCCTAAAACTGTTCAGGCTGACTATACAGCTGTAAAGGAAAGACTAAAGGAGGCTTTCGGGCAGAGGCAGTTTATGGATCGCTTCAGAGCCAGTTTATCAGCCCGCCCTCGTGCTCCACGGGAAAGTTTGGAGGTGTATGCGGCGGAGATAAGCAGGTTAGTGGACGAGGCTTTTCCTGAATATGGCGACAAGGCCCAAAGAGAAGAAAAGTTTCGTCGTTTCTTGGCTGGTTTGGATCCTGTGCTCAGAGCTAAATGCCATGAACAGGGAGCAACAGATTTGGAGGAGGCCGTGATAATTGCAGGTCGGTGCGAAAATGCCAGAGACTCAATAAAGACTGATTACATGCCTGTTAATGCTGCCTATGGTAATGATGGTGGTGCAGTGGCTGCTGTCCACTCTGTGACTGATAATGGAGGACTATATAGAGCAGTGGATAGATTAACAGAAGAAATGAGAGATATGAGAATGGAACTGAGGCGCTTGGGTGATGAAAACCAAAGACTGAAGTCCAGTGTGAGTCCTAGAGCAATGGATGAGTGGAATGGAGGCCGCTCTCAGCCTAGTGGAATGTGTCAGTGTGTCTGCGGGGGCCGTGGATGCCAGTCACGTGTCTTTGACAGTGCGCGGAGGGGCCGTTCACCTGAGAGGAAATCATTCCAACACTTTGATGAGCGTACATCAGGTATGGATGTTCGTGGTTATAAAGACTCATACTCTGCTCAGTCTCCTGCAAGACGCAGCCCTAGCCCTGGTCCTCGCAGATGGAACAGCACTGAGGATGACTCGAGAAAGCGGGGAGTGCGTTTCATGTCTCCTGGCGGAGTGGAGCGCCGCAATGGGCCGGGAAACGGACTTTAGCTGATGTTGCGGCCCAAACACCAGCTATGCGGCCAGTGGGCCCTGTAATGGACAATGTTGAGGATGGTGACTCAATTTCAGAAAACATCAATGTGATTGTGGATGCTGGCCAGGAGCTGGTGTCGTATGTGAGAGGAATAATTGAAGGTGTGGAGGTTCAGATCTTAGTGGACTCTGGTTCCAGTGTATCTCTCATGAGTGCCGATTTCCGTATGTCAATTCCAACACTTCGCAATCGGCCATTGAAAAAGGACTATGTGTCAGCCCGTGCTGTGAATGGACAAATGCTAGATACACTCGGCACCATCACAGTAACATTTCAGCTGGGAACTGAGTCGTGGCAGCATGTATTTCATGTGCTAAGAGAAACCACACAGACTATGTTGCTGGGCTGGGACTTTTTGTTGAAGAACCATGCTTTACTGGACCTCAGCCGTGCTAAGCTACAACTGTGGGACATCTCAGTTCCTCTCCTTACCAGCAAAGATTTTGTTCCACTGTGCTGCAACGTGTCACTGGCCACCGCTATGAACTTGCCACCCCTCAGTGAGTCAGTGGTGGCAGTTAAAGTGTGTACACCCAACGCAGCCCATTTGGCGAGTGACTTTGTTGGCTATCTGGAACCCAATGTGGCGGAGTCTTCCGGTCTCGTGGTTGCTCACACAGTTGCCATGGTTCACAACGGACTGACAAAAGCTCGGGTTTTGAATCCTACTGGACAGGACATTTCATTGAAACAAGGTATGCACCTGGGTGAGTTTTACACAGTTGATGACTCAGATGTTCAGTTGTTTCATGCTCCAGTTGACGTAGCTGCAGCGACCTTTTCCAGGGTCACGCCTCCTGTGTCGTTGGATGAGTCGCCTATTTCTGAATCTGAGAGAGCTGCGCTTTCAGCATTGCTGTTGGAATACAATGACATCTTCAGCTCCTCCAAACAGAATTCCAGTAGATGTACACTGGTAAAACATCACATCAGAACTGGTGTGCAGACTCCTATCAAACAGCGTGCATATCGTGCTTCCCCTGAAAAACGTGCTGAGATAGAGAAACAAGTGGCTGGCCTGTTAGAGGATGGAGTCATTGAGGAGAGCTGTAGTCCCTGGGCGTCACCAGTCGTTTTGGTGAAAAAGAAGTGTGGCACATGGCGTTTTTGTGTAGACTACAGGCGATTAAACAGTGTGACTATTAAAGACTCTCATCCTCTACCCCGTGTTGATGACACATTGGATGCGTTATCAGGTGCAGTGTGGTTCAGCACGCTAGATTTTTCGAACGGTTACTGGCAGGTGGAAGTTGCTGAGGAGGACCGAGAAAAGACGGCCTTTACAACGGGACGGGGCCTCTATCAGTGGCGGTCCATGCCGATGGGCCTATCCAACGCCCCCGCCACATTTCAGCGCTTAATGGAGCTTGTCCTCAGAGGGCTCCCGTGGCACATCTGCATGGTATATCTCGATGACATTTTGATTTATAACAAAACATTTGAAGAACACCTGTCTAGCATGAGAGAGGTGTTTTCAAGAATCCAGTCTGCTGGTTTGAGACTAAATCCAGTCAAATGTCACCTTGCCAGAGATCACGTGGTCTTTCTTGGCCATGTCGTTTCTCGAACCGGTCTTCAACCTGATCCAAAGAACACAGAGAAAGTTTTGAACTGGCCAATTCCCCGTTCTCCTTCTGAGGTGAGAGCCTTTGTGGGCCTGTGTTCCTATTACAGACGATTTGTCAAGGATTTTTCTAAACTTGCTGCTCCACTAAACCATCTCGTCGGGAAAAATGTGCCCTTTGTGTGGAACGCTGAGTGCGACAAATCATTTAACCTTTTGAAAAGTGTGCTGTCATCTGATCCTGTAGTGGTATTGCCTGACTTCAGTGTGCCTTTTAAAATCTACACTGATGCATCCAACCTGGCCGTCGGTGCAGTTCTTGCCCAGGACAGAGATGGACTTGAGCACGTGGTCGCATACGCCAGCCGGGCATTGAATTCCACACAAAGGCGTTGGTCCACCTTTGATCGTGAGCTGTGGGCTATTGTGTGGGCAGTAAGGGAATTCAAGCATTACATTGGACTTGCCTCCTTTACCATTATCACTGACCATCGACCACTCTTGGCACTTCGGCGTATGTCCATTGATGATGATCCAACAGGAAGAAGAGGGAGGTGGATTCTGGAGCTTGATCCATTGAATTGGGTCATTGTACACAAAGATGGGAAAAACCATAAGAATGCGGACGCGCTTTCTCGCCGCCCTGAGACACCTGGTACTGGAAGTGAATGTCGTGAGTTCTAATCAAACAGATGACATTCCATGTTCCTCTGAAGTCACTGATTCGGCAGGAGATGCGACTGCTGTCAACTCACATGACAATTCAGACTGCATGTCGTCCATGAATGTTTTGTCACACAGCTTATCAGACATTAGGGCAATGCAGCATGCTGACCCTGATATTAAGACTGTGTTGAGCTGGGTGATGCAATCCCAAAGACCATCCAGGAGAAAACTTCAAGAAGCTTCTCAGTGCTTACGGAAGCTTTGGACTGAATTCAACCGTCTTTCTATAATTGATGGACTGTTATGCCGCTCAGTTTTCTGTCCCCTCACAAGTGCCCCTGTAGTCCAAATGGTTGTACCCTCTGCTCTAGTATCGGATGTTCTTTTGCAGCTGCATGGGGCCCCAGCTTCTGCCCATTTCTCTTCGGAGCGTGTGTGGGAACGGGCGAGACAATTTTGTTACTGGCCTTCTATGTACAGGGACATCAAAGCATGGTGTGAGCAGTGCAAGGCGTGTCAGACACGGCGCGGTCCGGTTCCAGCCCTCTGTGCACCAATGGGGGGGTCCCAGTCTGTACGGCCATTTGAAAGAGTGGCTATGGACATCTTAGAGCTGCCTGTAACTTCAAAAGGAAACCGGTATGTGCTGGTTGTTGAGGACTATTTCACCAAATTTGTCAACCTGTATGCTTTGCTTAATCAGTCAGCACAGACAGTAGCACGTTGTCTGTTTGAGGACTATGTTCTGATTCATGGCGTTCCAGAGATTTTGCATTCGGACCAGGGTCGTCAGTTTGAGGCGGAGGTGGTTCAGAATCTCTGCAATCTGCTGAGCATTAAAAAGACACGCACCACTCCCTACCGTCCGCAGTCGGACGGTATGGTTGAACGATTTAATCGGACCCTGATTGATCAACTGGCTAAGACTCTTTTGACCTATGGTGGGGAATGGGACAATTATGTGAAACATGTGGCTTTTGCTTACAACACAACGACTCACTCCAGCACTCGTTTCACACCTTACTTCTTGACCCATGGTCGGGAAGCACGGGTCCCTGCTGATGTACTGTTACCCACCCGTGCTCTTGTTCCTCAGATGTCAGCATCACATGCTGAGTTTGTTTCCAAATTGCTGACAGAACTGAACTCTGCATTTAGCAGTGCACGGATGCACAGTGAGGCAGCTCACGACCGCCAAAAACTGTACCATGATGTTGGATTGCGTCACCAGCCCTATGATGTAGGTGCCATGGTGTGGCTCCACAATCCGGTGGAGAGCCGCATGAAACTGGCACCCCATTGGAAGGGGCCGTATAGAATAGTGCAAGTCATGGATTCATGTGGGGAACAGGGACTGACTTACCGGATTGTAGATCCTTTTGACTCTAGTGAGAGGTCGCAGGTCGTGCATTACAATAGGGTGCGGCCTTACACATTGCCTGTTTCTCTTGTGTCACAGAACCAGACATTGTCCAATGTTTCGGACTCACAGCCTGAGTCTCTTTCCATAGAATCAGGAGTTTCTGGTGGAGAGGAGTGTGTTTCTTCCCAGAAAGATCTGAGTGCTTTGTCTGACTCACCATGTTCAGTTAAGGGGTCTGAGCAAAACATGAGTAGGACTGGGAGAGTTCATAGGCCTCCGGGCCATTTGAAGGATTTTGTTTTGTATTAAAGTAACTGTGTACCTATATGTATGGGAGAGTGCAAGTTTGAATTTGTTCTATTGTAGAGCCTGTAGTAACAGAGAAAAAGTGTGTTCTGTTAATAGGCTTGTTGCAGTAACAGTGATGTGCTATGTACTCTGTTTTGTGTTTCATTGTGTTCACAGCTGTTTGTTGTTTATGACGGTTGATGTTATTATTCTGAAACATAAACGGGGACGTTTATTTTGTGAGGGGGGGACGTATGTAACAGACTTTGTTGAATTCTGTTATGATGCACTAATTCTGGATGTACTGGCGCTCGTTGTATATGCGTGTATGCAATGTATTTTTCCCTTCGGGGCTTGCCGTAGATAGGCATGTGTCATGCGCACTGGGTACTGGAGTGTCGCGGGTTTTTTAGGGTTGGTGATCTGAGGTGTTGGATAATAAAGTGAAGAAGAGTGAAGAGTTCACACTGCTATCGTTTATTGTTTTCTTATTTCTAAGTGTTAGGCGAACCCTGTTTGAACGCTCGGTCACACTAATTTGTTCCCTCGTTTTACCAGAGAATGTCTAATAGGAAGACGGGCTCTGGTTTTACTATATTGTGGCCACGTTGTAATTCGTTAAATCAAAGTGAGGGAGGGAATTGTTAGTTCAACGAGTCCACGATTTATTAAAACGAGGGAACAAATAAGTCGCCGTAACAACGAATTATTTAGATCAGGGGCACGTTCAAGTTCAAAATGGTGCGCAACGTTTTGCTACGTTTTCCGGGTTGAACGTCATGTTTCCTGGAAACGGTGTGCAACGGGGTTTGAGATACGTTTTCTCTTGTTTGGTGGGTGTGTCAGAACTGCAGTCCAAACAGTATGAACTACAAATAAAGTCAGTATGGAGAGAGAGAGAGAGAGAGACTCGGCCGCGCGCGCACTCTCACCATCTTCAGACACGAGCGCTGTATCTCTCTCCCTCGCGAATATCAACATCAATTAACACGATAGTTAAAGGTCGGAAGACCGATTGTGTTTTATAGATTAGTAGTTTGTTCAAATAAAGTGTTTGATTAGTTAGCAAGTACATGTTCAGGAAATGCATAATACAAATTGTATGAGTTAATGTAAGTAACGACCCAGCAAACACAGAACGTTGGCACAACGTACCCGACCTTCTAACAACGTTTTAACAACATGGCCAAAAGGTTGCTATAAATACGTTGTGTGGTGAAGGTTGTTACAGCGTTGTCACAATGTTGACATTAAACCACCGTTCAGGGCCATTGCTTAAGGTTGTGCCAACGGTGTCTTGACAACCACTGGACTACATATGTACTCGTCACTGCCCTGAAGCGCGAAAATCAGCCTTTTAAATCTCAACCGCTCGTTGGGCTCATGGTGTTGTCTCGTTCTTCATCGAGCAAGGATACGTGAGTATTGCGTGAGTATAAGCTCGGTTTGAAGCTGTCAAATGGTGACGCAATTGGACACTTGTGATTTAATGCTGCTCTGAAGTGTTTCTACATCATTTTACACTTGTGTGCTTCACTGCGTGCTGGCAGTTTACAACGTCATGAGCGATCCAGTCATTACTTAGATCCGTGCTCTAAACTGTCCAGGTTTGTGTGTGTGTGTGTGTGTCAGTGCTCTAAACTGTCCAGGTTTGTGTGTGTGTGTGTGTGTGTGTGTCAGTGCTCTAATATGGCGCTCGAAATGTATGGCGCTCGAAATGTTCCGTTCGGCGACGAGACTGACAAGCACGACAGATAACACACGTGTATACGTGCGTGTACGTCTCCATTTGTTTTATATGGAGACGTACACGCAAATATCACGTCACGTAGACACGTCAATAACGTGTAGCTGTTGATCTTTACAGACGTGACGGCGGCGTCACGTTAGAATTTAACGTGTGGATTACGTCTGCCCGTCTTAACGTCTGCCCGTCTGCACGTCTTAACGTCTGTACGTCTGCACGTCTGTACGTCTGCACGTCTGAACGTCTGCCCGTCTGCCCGTCTTAACGTCTGCCCGTCTGCACGTCTGAACGTCTGCCCGTCTGCACGTCTGAACGTCTGCCCGTCTGCACGTCTTAACGTCTGCACGTCTGTACGTCTGCCCATCTGCACGTCTGCCCGCCTTATTTTCCTTATTTTCTCATAGGCTACATTTAGGCTACTGTTATAGACATTATAGATAATCTTATTTTGGCAGTTTACTTAGGGCTACATTGGATTTATTTATTTATATAATGATGAATGTCTGTTAAGTATGCATTTTGTATCCCAATGATAGATAAAAGTATATTGTCATGTATACGATGAGAGACAAATAAAATGGGCTAGTAAAATTCAGAAAAAGTGGGTCATATATTTGTTTGTTTAAGATTTGTTAAAGCCCTGCAGCAGCCAGTCTGCATGCCTCAAGTTCTGCCAGAAAGACTCGGGAGAATTAATGCTGTAGCATAGACATTTTATTAATGAACTCAGCAAGCAATCAAATTCTTTGGCGGAGGCCCCGTTCATGACTCGAATTCCAGGGGTATTGAATCAGCGACTGCTGACTGAAGATGAAGGCAGGGGCGCCGCTCACCCCCCGAGGCGATGAAGGGGGCCATCTGGTGGTGGTGGGGTGGATGGAAGGGAGGGCGTCTTGAAGACTTCAGGTTGGAGAGGAGAGCCCATTAGTGATGTTGGGGATGGTGATGGTGGACACCTGGGTGGTCGTGATGGGGGGGGATGGAGGAGAAGATCCGTCTTAGTGGTGGTGGGGAGGAAGGTGGTGGCTGGAGCAACAGCATCTGCGGACTCAGATAAGAGTAAGTGCTGCCCTTTTATGCTACAGCAAGAAAATGAATGGGTAGTTGAAGAGGCAATTAGTGACGTAAATGATTGAGTCTCCCTGGCAGAACTTGCGCTAGCTTTATTTCATTCATAGATGCTGCATTTAGTAGGATATTAATTAACCATCTGAAACCACTTTAAAACGTATTGGATTTTAAACTAAAATTAATTATCATACTTCTGATTGCTGGTTACTGCTATACTTATTCTGAACAGGTCATTAATCATTCAATTTAAAATAGTTTAACATAAATATACTATTTAATAGAGCTACACTACAGTTTTTATAAAGCCTAGCACTCTATTAAATGTAACCTAGTCATACTGCAAATTTTTTTGCTACTATGTTAAGAGCATACAAATATATCACCCAACTCAGGCAAAACAATTGACAGCCCTGATAAATAAAGTAAAAGGCTTAATGCATCTTGTTTTCACCTGCAGGAAAAACAAACACTTAAAACAAAAAGGACAGTAAATGACCACTAAAGTCAGTAGGTGGCAGCAGAGGGACACTTATCTGCTCATTAGCCATGTCCACTCCTTGATATACTTGTAAGAAGTTTCAGTAAGTCTTGGGTCATTTATTCCTGTACATTAAGGGCTCAATGCATTAACAATTTCTGAAAGGAGCAATGTTCGCTATAGTATACATTTGCTTTTGTAAAATATTTTCAGTGCTTTAAATGTCTTACAGATTTGTATTGTATGGGGGTTCTGCATGCATCTTTGGAAGTTATTCCACAAGATAAATATTAAGTAAAATGTATGACTGAATGATTTTTTTTAAATGGATTTTTATGTCAAAACGAAGAGTTTGTAATGTCATTTGTAGCATTTTTTAATAACAGAATAATAGACTTAAATAGTCAGAGTATGACTGCTTTATTCTATGGTATTGTCTGCATGCTGGTCCTATTCCTGTCTAGCACATGAAATACCCATACCTTTACTCTGCTCTTAAGCACACACAATAATCATAAATGCTACACTAAATCTTTAAATCCTGGGAAATAAAGTTTGTTACATAAATAAAAATTACAGTAAAAAGCATTCACTTAACAATTTTGCAGTTAATGAAGTACATGTTATACAATATGCTCAGTATTTTGTGTTCAGTATTTTCAGATTTAAACTATATAGCTACGATTTATATTTATATTCTTTATATCACAATGACATACATATGTACACAAGGGTTTCCGTTGTAATTCCGTTGAAATGTCCGACAAAATTAAATCTCTCCGGTCAAATTGTCCGATTAAAATTGCCTAATAATCCCGCCCCCCAACACAATCTGAATTTGAGAATAAGCCTAAAATGTATAAAGCAAAAATACACCGACCTTTGGCTATGTTATAAAGGAACAGGCTCTACCGTTTTAAAGTTATTAAACATTATTACATGGCTTGGTTGAATTCCAATGTGGAATGCGGTCTGTTATTTCTTGATATCAGACCGCTGCGAAGCACTAGCGGCGCCAGGATTTTGATTAGGTGGGCCTCCAGAAAACTGGATGGGCCAGTTAAAATAAGCCAAAAAATAAATAAGAACGGTTTCCCCTTCATCTCCGTTTCAGCGCTTTTCTGGGCACTGAGGACAGCGACTCAGTAGCCAACCTGAATTTAATGCGTAATTAGCATAGGTAAAAAAAAAAAAAATTAAACAGGATTTTTTTGTTACTTTTTTAATACAATTACAATTTCATTTAATTTATTGTTTAATAAAATTATAGGCCTATTATTTTTAGTTTATTAACAGCAACAACAGCTGTAAAGATGAAGTTGACGATCCATCTCCATAGTGAACGCGCCTATAGAGAGAAATGCACATCATGGATTACATTAATCAGAGCGTAGCCTATATTTCTTTTAGTTTTAAATTGTTAAAAAGACATTTCAAGCTTTCTTAAGATTTATTTCATGTCTGTGAGGCCTATGCTGAGTTTCGTTAAATTAGGATGAGATGCGCTCCAGTTCACGAGCAATGCAAGTGACCGCGCGGGCGCCTGCATGATTACGCCTATATCGTCTGCTATATTTCCAGGCAATCGGTTGATAAAAAAAATTATTAAAATTAAGATACAATTTATACAAAACGAAATTCACTTCAGAAAAGTCTTTCTACAAAACAAAACTTAATTAAGTGGTCAAAATCATGTCTGACCCGCTCCATGTCTCTCGATATTGCGCATCCTATCTTACTTGTGCTGTTCACTTTTCATAATCAACATAAATAAAAAAATAACATTAAAATATTTTAACAAATATTAAACTAAATGAGCTTAATGGCTACAACACTTATAGTATACCTAGACTCTCTATTTGTACAAATTGCTGCACATTCATTTTATTCTGAATTTTGCACACATAAGTTGAAAGGCATTTGTTTGTGCATGCATAGCAAAACATATCTGCAACATTGATCAAGTTTCGCTGATAATTATGCGTGCATTTATTGGAAACAAGGACGAAGCATATCAACTGCGTTGTTTGTTTAGAATGGAATGGAATAGAATTTTTTTTTTTTTTTTTCGTCTATTTGAAAGTTAGGCTAATAAACATGTTGCATTCGGCCTGATTATGTAATTTTTTAAGTTACATAGCCTGCCTCCAGTTTTCCTCAACTTTACTAATTAAGTTGACCAGCATATCATCAAAATGTCCGGAAAACGAAACCTCTGCCGGTCACTTGTTTTCTAGCGGAAACTCTGGTACACACACACACTATGTGTGTGTGTTTGTGTGTTACATTCTCTATAAAGTATATTTACTGTATTAGCCTACTGTATGTAAAATGCAAGTGGAGTACGTATTACAGTATTACAGTACTGAAAATAATGTCTGATTACACACCTGTTCTGTGTACAAACGTTTGAATGATTGAAGACACTGTTGTTCTCTCAACATTCGGCTTTACCTTTTGACCTTCAGTCATTGTAAGGTCATGATTGATAACATTGTCTGCAATAGTGTCCTTATTTCATTAGAAACATGTCCACAATCTTGACCTCTTCCACTGTTTTGCCTCCGTACCCTTCTTCCACCACACATCATTACTCCTCTTCTTCCAGACTGTTGACCCTGTTTGTTTCTGTGTTGTTCTTCCATTATCTAAATGTGTGACACTGAGATGTGCTCTGTCTATTTATGCTTGTCAAATGAAGCTTCATGCACCTCTGAGCTATTTCAGAGACCTGGTTGATTTAATGCTTTACATTCCCCTTCATTAGTGAAATGCAAAATTTATAGCCAAGACACTGTCATTAAAATGTTAAAATGTAGCATGTCATGGGAACCAACAACAGCACATACATTAGGCTATACCCATATTTCTATTTATAACGCAGCCACTTTAAATTCATATAATGTTTCACATCTGAGTAACAGAAATATAATGAAATTTATATTTGTAATTTCACACAAAAGTCAATGATAATACAGTTCCAAACAGCGCCACAGCAGAACATTTGTCTAAAAGGAGTAGTTGTGTGGGTGTTAAAATATATATTTGTATTTTTGAAAGAATAGGTTGAACATCAACCAGTAATCTCAATAGAACAGGGCCTTGGCGCCATCTACCGGCAATTTTATTTTGATATTTAGTAGTTTAATATTTATTTAGCCTCCGTTCATTTCGGCATTTACAACTCGGTTTAAATGAGCTTGCTAGAAGTTCATAGAACGATTTTTTTATAACATAGAATTTAAGAATATAATTAAGTAATGCATCCACTCTACTATAGAGCTTTATTATTATTATTATTGTAGCCTATAGCCTATTTCCTATTCCCACATGCTCGTGCATAATTGATATAGCAAAATAGGCCTACATTCAAAGCTTTTTACTGTTGAGATTCGTTTTTTTATGTATCCAAACCTAAATAGTATTTTCTTAATATTCTTCGAGGATGTTAAAAGCTAGGCCTATGTTAAATAGCTATTAATGTGATTTTCTCTGCTGAAAATTACTTCATCTAATTTAATAATAGCTTTAATAGCTAAATGATCAAATCTTCTAGCCCACACTGTTCGAACAGTGTCTCAAATAAGACAAGTCTATTCAATTCAAATTTAGCTGTAGCCTAGCGCTTTTCACAATATTGTTTCAAAACAGCTTTACAGAAAATGCATTTCAGAAATGTACATAGAAAAATACAGCTAGTAAGTTAGTCATTTATTAATCCGTCATACAAGTAGCTGCATAAAAGTACGTGCGCTATTTTTAAGGCACATTTTGCTTCAGACGTGCAGACGGGCAGACGTTAAGACGTGCAGACGGGCAGACGTGCAGACGTTAAGACGGGCAGACGTGCAGACGGGCAGACGTGCAGACGTGTAGACGTTCTCCACACGCACGTTAACACGTCTTTAAGCTTGGTTAGTATGGCGTTCCGATCGGCTCTTTAATATGACTTTGCTACATGCACTCGTCTCAATGAACGTGACGTCTGCGTCTGCCGAACGTGACGTCTGCGTCTGCCGAACGTCTCGTCTGCGTCTGCCGAACGTCTCGTCTGCATCTGCCACATCACTCGTTCGTGTGCCGAACGTGACGTCTGCGTCTGCCGAACGTCTCGTCTGCGTCTGCCACATCACTCGTTCGTGTGCCGAACGTGACGTCTGCGTCTGCCATAGTCTGCTGCAAGGGCGGTTTCCAGCACATTCCACACACTCATTCTTTATTATTTTTTCCCACTGATCTTCAGTTGTATTTTATTAGCAATTAAGTGATTTTACCTTGCTTATGTATAGCTTTTATTCCAAATAGTAAATATGAATTTACACAAATGTTCATGTTAAAATATTTGTTTGCCATTGTTTCTTGTCAACATATCCTGATATTCATTCATGTGCTGTAACTAAAAGAGATAATCGATCAGTTCATGTCCTGCTTGGACAGTATAGAGTCATAAAACGGTGTGTATATTTATTATTTGAATTTCTTAAACATTTCCAAAACTGTAAAAGGTTAGGTTATATTAAAATAAAACATTCATAAATTATTTCATGATAAAAATTAGCCTACTGAACTCATTTATAGTTAGGTATAAACGCAAATAATAATAATTCATTATTAATATCAGGCTAGTCTAGGCTACATATTTAGAAGACGCTTTTATCCTAAATGGGAACAAAGCAATTCGTCAAATGTCAGTCATAATATAAGATTATCACATATAAACACAAGATTTTGACGCATATCCAAGTGTTTGTGCGAAGTGTGGAGCGCGCTTGCTGCATGCCACGGAGGCACGGGCGCGAACACTTTCCTATCAACAGTGGGAACAACTTAAAATAGCCTGTAATAGCTGTAAACTCACAATAACAAGAAAACATTGTGCCTTTGTAAAATAAAAGAAAACAATCAGCCGCATGATCTCCGTGAACTGGAGCGCGTCTCAAAAATGAACTGAAACAGTGTAGGCCCTACTGTCTCACAGTCAGACTTGAGGAATATACATAGCTTGAAATACTTTTAAATGAACAAGTTCAAATCGAAAGTGTCTGATTATGTAATCCGTAAAGGTTAATTTCTCTCTAAGGCGCATCCGCAGCGGAGATGGAGATATGTTTGCAGACACGGATTTTAAAAAAACACTTTAAACAATTAAAATGCCTCTTTATTTTTTCAGACACATTTATTATAATTAGCCTACTTTTGCTGGTGCTTTGCAGCAAGATTTATGCGTGCGCTTGAGCTATAGCCTACCATGCATGCACCCAGTATTTAATTAATATAAACGTGCGATTAGTCGACTAATTGCTTAAATAAATTACTACTAGTTGACTACAAAAATCTTTAGTCTATGGCAACTCTAATCAATACATTTATTTGACATTTTTTACTTATTATTTATTGGATAGTAATTATCCAGTTATTTACATTACATTAGTTGAGTTAACATATATAGCCTAATTAGTAAATGAACGATAAAAAGAGATTAAATGAATATGCTAACCATGTATTTCTGCATTGCTTGTTCCTACACGAAAAGGACTGTTTTAAAGGTGGCAATCCTTTATACGTGAAGATTATACTGTATCTTGAAGATTGTTCTATTGTATCTTCTGTTATAAAGATGAAGATTGACATTTCGTTAATTAAAAATAAGCACATAATATTGAAAAAAAAAAAAGTTATGTTCTGTTATGTGTTTTGACTACTTTTTGTATTTTGTATAATTTTATCTCTAGATAACGAAGTATGAGTATGAATATGAATATATATATATATATATATATATATATATAAATATAACTTTTTTAAAGGGCCTAATTTTTCCTGGACCTGCTACAATTGAGAATCACTTTAAGCATGCACGCTAAGACAATTTGAAGTATTCCACTTAATACACAATAAAACATATACAATAATGAACAATGTACCGCTTGCTGTTCTAGTGAGGACGGGCCGAAAAAAAATATTCCTCCAATTTATACCCACCCCACCACATACACCACAATTCTCTCTCTACACAACTTTAATAGTTGTAAATGCATTGCTGTACTATTTACTACATCTCACAATCCATAGTATATTGTTTATACAATTGTTATTTCCCTGTCGACTGGTAATATAACGGATTGCACTTTATGGACTTTTTATTGCACTTATATTGTAGGATTCTCTGATGTTATTTCGTTATTTATAACAATGACAAAAAATAAAGAAAAAATAAAGAACAAACAATATTTACAAGACGCTTTTATCGAAAAAAGGAACAAAGCAATTCGTCATATGTCAGTCATAATACAGGTTAGACAATAATAAATACAGGGTTTTATTTGATTATCACAAATAAACACAAGATTTTGACGCATATCCAATGGTTTGTGCGGAGTGGAGCGCGCACTGCGTGGCGCGGAGGCGCAGGCGCGAACACTTGTATTTTCCTATCAACAGTGGAAACAACTTAAAATGCTCATAATATATGGTCATATAGAAAATAATAATACATAATTCGCAACTACTTTTATTTGAGTAATCTCACAATAACAAGAAAACTTTTGATTTCGTAAAATAAAAGAAAACAATCAGGCGCGCTTTCATGATCTCCGTGAACTGGAGCGCGTCTCAAAAATGAACTGAAACAAAATAAAGCTTGAAATGTCCAATTTTAAACGAACAAATTCGAATCGAAAGCAAATACTGTCTGATAATCCGCATGAACGGTGCATATCTATCTAAAGGCGCATCCGCTTTACAGCGGAGATGGAGATGTTTGCAGCCGCGACACTGATTTAGAAAATACTAGTTTATTAGTAAAAACAATTAAAATGCCTCGTTATTTTTTCAGACACATTTATTATCATTAGCCTATAAACCACCTATAAATCAGCTCTCTGTATGGTTCCAGAGATGGCTCTTCTCATTCAGCACTGCGGGAAAATAATTTGGCCTTAGAAAACCAGTAAAATCTAAAAAAAAAAAAAAAAAAAAAATCCATATTAATTTGTGAATATTTTAAATGTTTAATAAAGGGGCAAAACGTCATAAACAAAAAGTCAAATAATAGTTTACAAACTATTTTTTTTAAAAAGTTTACAGTCGTTTTTTTTTCACCACAGGTGACTTATATATAAAAAATAGTAGCCTATTTTTCAATTCTATTCTTCTATTTAAAGGATCTAAACAGTGGTTGCGCGTTTTCTAGTTTACCAAAGTGCTGTAGCCTAGGCCTTTTAAAACTATAAAAAATTAAAAACACAATAACAACCCCAACAATAAGCTATAAAAATGCAATAGCCTATATCAAGTTTGTTTCTTCATATTTCTATCTTTGTGGGGGCATTTGGCCCTCAAAATGTGGGTTAAACAACACACACACAAACACACACATAATATCCTATATATAAATCACAGACGCAGACGTCACGTTATAAGACAGACGCAAGTGTCACGTTCATTGAGACGAGTGCATGTTGCACAGTCATATTAAAGAACCGATCGCAACCGCTGGCACACTGCACTGAGCTGTGTTGAGTAGAGTGTTAAATACGTGTTAAATACGTGTTAGAGAAAAAAAATAATTAATAACTTCACTGCCACACGTGCATGACGCGTGACGTCTGACTCGACACTTCACTGCCACGCGTGATTTACGTGACGTCAGCGTGACGTCTGCGTGACGTCTGCGTCTTAAAATGAATGGAATAAATAGCAGAAAGAAAAAAAAAAATAAGACGTTGAGTGAGACGTTCATTGAGACGAGTGCATGTAGCAAAGTCATATTAAAGAGCCGATCGGAACGCCATAGGTTAGGAAAGAAATGACACAAAGCGAGCGCCATAGAAATGTTCCATTCGGCGACGAGACTGACAAGCACGACAGATAACACACGTGTATACGTGCGTGTACGTCTCCATTTGTTTTATATGGAGACGTACACGCAAATATCACGTCACGTAGACACGTCAATAACGTGTAGCTGTTGATCTTTACAGACGTGACGGCGGCGTCACGTTAGAATTTAACGTGTGGATTACGTCTGCCCGTCTTAACGTCTGCCCGTCTGCACGTCTTAACGTCTGTACGTCTGCACGTCTGCCCGCCTTATTTTTCTTATTTTCTCATACATTTACTGTTATAGACATTATAGATAATCTTATTTTGGCAGTTTACTACATTGGATTTATTTATTTATATAATTCTGAATGTCTGTTAAGTATGCATTTTGTATCCCAATGATAGATAAAAGTATACTGTCATGTATACGATGAGAGACAAATAAAATGGGCTAGTAAAATTCAGAAAAAGTGGGTCATATATTTGTTTGTTTAAGATTTGTTAAAGCCCTGCATGCCTCAAGTTCATTCATAGTGTAGCCCAGGTGGGAATCTGTTAGAGGTTTTGGATCTAAATAGTTTCTACAAAGTTGTATACAAAAATGTATAAAGTTTGGTTTAAATGTACTGTGGAAAAATGTGTTTAGAGATAACCTAACTGTTAGGGCCTGTTATTTTTCTTTCTTTATCATGTGATTGGGTACTTTGTGAATAATAACCTATCAGATATGAGGAGGGGCGGGACGAGAAGCGGAAGGAGAGGCAGAGAATGCACGAGATAGAAATGATGACAGATGTGGGATGTCGGCGAGACAACTCTCTGGAAAGTGTGAATTGTGTATAAAAATGTATGCATTATAGTTCATCTCAAGTATATTAGAGTGGACTTTGAACTGAGTTACTGCTGGCTAAGCGTGACCGCGAAGTTCGAGTTTATTTAAAGTGCGTCACAGACTTGCACGGACGAACCACTGGCGGCGAGCCAGTACATTCGGAGTGAACTGTCTATGGTCGCGTTCGTTGTGAAGGAGAACGACAACGGATGTTATTTCGGAGACTTTGGTGACTGGAGTCCCGTGCACTGCTGAATGGAGCGAGATATCGTGTTGGTAAGCGTCTGAGCCGCTGGATGAATGGCGCACTGCTGACGGCTGTTGAGTGCGTCTCGCGACGGTGAGATGGATTCCGGTTAGGAGCCCGATGGACTGTGACCGATCGTGATTTAATAGATCCAAATCTTCAGCAAAGGTACCTATTTTGTTTTATTTTATTTGTGGCTCAATTGAGTGAAGCGGCCGTGTGTTTTTGGCCTCTACGAACCCAAGCAGCGGAACAGGCCTGCAACAGAAACTAAGGGGTATTTAAAGTATTATTTGCCGGCTTAGGAGGTTATTCTATTTGTTTGAAAACTTTTATTTGTCTCTTTGATTTTATTGATTGTTGATTCACATGTGAATTTCATTTGAAAGAGAAAAGGACACACACTTTGTATCTTGACAAAAGCTTTATTGAAAAGGATAACACAGTATCAAAGATATTTTTGTTTTTTGTTTACCCAGTATTGATAGATAATTTATTTTAATTAATTAAATTTCATTTGGAGTTAATTCTTTGTATTGTGGTGAATTACATTTAATTTTCCCTTTGATTTGAAGTAAAATAGATAGCAGCACAAATTAAACTAAACCCATCATACTAAAGAACTTGGGCGTCACCCATTAAAATTCCCATTGACAGGAAGGGGGCGTTACATAAAATGGAGGCACCGCTGGGATGGGTTTCATAAGTTTGTGGTTATCTAGGATATTCAGTTGTGTCTAACTTCCCTTGTTGTCATTTGTGAGAATAAACATGGAGCCTGCATTGTACCGTAAACACCAAGATACACTCAGTAGTTGGTGTAAAGGAGAACAACTTGATCCAGCTCATGCTGTAATGATTGCTGGGGTTGCAGAGGAAGTCAGCATAAGCCAAATTGAAGAACTGATGCAAACTGTGCGCTGTTGGGGTCGTGTAAGAGTAAGAGGAAGGACTTTCAGTGTTGAAGCAGGAGGTTTGCTGGTTCTATGTGAATGTAGGGAAGAAATAAACCCACAGATTATTCCTCCTGAAGTGAGGAGTGATGATGGCACTACTGTGTGGCACATAATAGTGGTGGATCAAAGGCCTGATTCGTCAGATGACTTTGTTGGCAAGCTACAGAATTTCTTGCAAGCTGAAGGTAAAACAGTTGCTGATCTCCAGGATTATGTGGCTACTTCAACATCTGCTAAAGGTACTGATGAATTCTTCATTCATGCTATGGCTGAAGTGATGAAGCAGTCTAACAGAAGTATGGCTGAGAGTCACAGCTACCGTCGACTTCGAGTGTTTTCTGGTATCACTCCTACCCCACTGGGAGAGGAACAAGTTGAGTATTGGATTGAACAGGCAACAATGATGGTAGAGGGCACTGACTGTCCTGAAAAGGAGAAGAGACGTAGAATAATAGAAAGTCTGAGGGGTCCTGCACTAGAAATTGTTAGGTCCTTGCGGTTTAGCAACCCTGAAGTTGACTCAGCTGATTATATTTCTGCTGTTGATAGGGCTTTTGGATCTCCAGAAACTGGAGAAGATTTGTATTTTGCATATCGTCTCATTCAGCAAAAATCTGGAGAGTTGTTGTCTGACTATGTACAGAGGCTTGAACCTTCTCTGACTAAGGTTGTCAGGAAGGGGGGTGTAAGTGCTCGGGATATGGATAGAGTGAGAATTGAGCAATTGTTGCGAGGAGCAGTCGGGGCTGACATTATGCTTTTGCAGTTACGTCTCAAAGAGAAAAAAACAAACCCTCCTACCTTTCTTGAATTGCTCAGTCAAATTAGGGTTGAGGAGGAATATGAACGGTCTCGACGCAAAGTCCATGCAAGGGTTCGGAGTGTTGGAGCACAGGATTGTGTCTCTGCAACTGATTTTGATTTACAAGAGCTTAGAGCCGATGTGAGGGCTCTGCAAGCCAAAATGTCTGAATTGAAAATGAAGTCCAGCTCTGTCAGTAAAGAAGATGCTAACACAAAAGTATTGGTTAGGCCGTGTACATCAGATGATAAAGCAAACGAAGCCTCTGCTTTACAGAAAAAAGTTGACAGACTTAGTCAGAAAGTGAAGACATTGGAAAGTAGAGAGCCAGCTCAACTTGCTACTGCTACTGCTGTGAAAGTAAGAGTGAGTGATTGTGGCAGTAAGAAACCTCATCCCCAAGAGAATGATGGTTTTTTTTGTTACCGTTGTGGGGAGGATGGTCACATCTCAACTAAATGCACTGCCACACAGAATGAAAGGAAGGTAATCCGGAAGCTTATAGCTTCCCTTCGGAAAGCTAAAGAGAAACAAAGTACTACTGATGATAGTCCTGACAAGGAGACAATACACTGCTCTGTTAAAACACAGATGGTCCAGAATATAGCATCAGTTGCAATTCCAGCTGGGTTGGTGGGACCAGTTTCTACGGTGACATTGAAGGTAAATGGTCAACCTTGCACTGCACTGTTGGATAGTGGGTCACAAGTGACCATTATATTTGAGAAATGGTACCAGAAACATCTGTCTCATATCCCTATTCATCCAGTGTCCGGATTGGCTATTTGGGGACTTAGTGACGAAAGTTACCCCTACCAAGGTTACGTAGTGGTGGATGTTCAATTTCCTAGAGAATTGACTGGCACTCTAGAAACCTTGTCAGTGCTGGCTCTAGTGTGCCCTGGACCAAATTCTCCTGATCAGACTCCTGTAATATTGGGGACTAACGCCAGTTTGTTCCAAAGACTGTTTGCTCTTTGTGACAAAGAGAAGGGTAGCAATCTGGTTCGTGTTTTCAATATAAAAAGTTTTCAACCAGATAGCCTGTCTGAGTCTTCTGCGGTCAAGGTGAGTCAGGTTGGTGAGGATGACGTTGTGGGTCGGCTGAAATGGAAAGGACCTGGCTCAGTAATTATTCCGCCAGAAGACATTTGTTGTGTCAGTTGTCAAGCAGAATTTTCCCAACCAGTGACAAAGGGCATAGTTCTGGTGGAGGCTGATGATTTAAACCCACTACCTCAAGGGTTGATGGTTCAACCTATGGTGGCTTTAGCTTCAGCTGTAAATGGAGATAATTTCTCTGTGCTTTTACAGAATGAGACCAAGCGAGAGGTTATCATACCTGAAGGTGCTTTGCTTGGGAATGTGCAAGTCGCGGACATGGCTGTTCCACCGATGAGAGAGAGTAAGTCTAAGGAGATAGATCCAAGCCTTATTGATTTTGGGGATTCTCCCATTCCTGTGGAATGGAAAGAGAGGCTTAGACAGAAATTGGTGCAGAAACGCAATGTTTTCTCCGTACACGAGTGGGAAGTGGGACTAGCCAAGGGGGTGGAGCATTGCATCCGATTGTCGGACACTCGGCCTTTCCGTGAAAGATCAAGGAGGATAGCTCCTGCAGATATAGAGGATGTACGTAGACACTTGAAGGATTTGTTAGAGACAGGGATAATCAAGGAGTCGAGGAGCCCGTATGCTTCTCCTATAGTAATTGTTAGGAAGAAGAATGGCAAAATCCGTATGTGTATAGACTACAGAACCCTCAACAGCAAGACCGTACCCGATCAATATACCACCCCTCGGATTGATGATGCTCTAGATTGTTTGGCTGGAAGCCGCTGGTTCTCTGTATTAGACCTTCGAAATGGGTATTACCAAATACCCATGTCTGAATCAGACAAAGAGAAAACAGCCTTTATCTGCCCGTTAGGGTTTTATCAATTTGAGAGGATGCCGCAGGGGGTTACTGGGGCCCCTGCGACATTTCAACGTCTTATGGAAAAGGCTGTTGGAGACATGAACTTGCTCCAGGTACTAGTATATCTTGATGACCTTATTGTGTTTGGAGCTACATTGGAGGAACATGAGGAAAGACTCCTAAAGGTGTTGGATCGCCTTGAGGAGGTAGGTCTCAAGGTTTCATTGGACAAGTGTCAGATATGTCGGGACAAGGTCAAATATGTCGGTCATATAGTCTCAGCAGATGGAGTATCAACTGACCCAGATAAAACCGAAGCAGTTGCTAAATGGTCGCAGCCAACTGATCTGAAGTCTCTCCGGTCTTTCCTGGGTTTCTGTGGCTATTATAGGAGGTTTGTTGCAAACTACTCTGCTATAGTTAAGCCTTTGACTGAGCTTACCAAGGGGTATCCTCCGGTTAGGAAAGGGAAAAAGCTCAAATCTCTCTCTGATCAAACTTACTATAATGAGTCAGAACCATTTGGTCTTAGGTGGACTGATTCCTGCACTGAAGCCTTCCATAAGATCATTGACTGTTTGACTCATGCTCCTGTATTAGCATTCGCTGATCCAACGAGGCCATATGTTTTGCACGTGGATGCCAGCCTGAAGGGGCTGGGGGCTGTGTTGAATCAAGTGTATCCTGAGGGGCTACGTCCTGTTGCATTTGCTAGCCGAGGGCTCAATGCTGCCGAACAGAGGTATCATATTCACCAGCTTGAATTTCTCTCCCTTAAGTGGGCGGTGGTGGAGAAATTTCATGACTATTTGTATGGTGTGAAATTTACTGTTGTGACGGATAACAATCCGCTTACTTATGTGTTGACCACTGGAAAGCTCAATGCCACTGGGCATAGATGGCTTGCTGCCTTGGCGACTTATGATTTTGAGGTTAAGTATCGTCCTGGTCATACAAACATTGATGCAGATTTATTATCAAGGCGCTGGAATGACTCACATACTGATATGTGGAAACATCTTTCAGAGGTTGAGGTGAAAGGAATATGCAATTGTATCCATTTGGGAAACTCAGCCAATGCAGAGCGACTAGTTGACAGGTTGGGGGTTCCTGCTGAAGGTATTCCTAAGCTATACGTTTTTGCAACTAATCTTGGAATGGGGCAGTTGGAACAATTCACTAGAGGTGATTTGAGGAAGGGTCAAGACATGGATGATGTCACAGGAGTGGTTAAGAAGTTCGTGAGTGCAGAGTTGTGGCCATCGGATTTGAGTCAGTATCCCCAAGAGGTTATGTTAATGAAGCGTGAGAGTGAGAAGCTGAAAATCAAGGATGGATTGTTGCACAGAGTTGTGAAGGATGTATCAGGAAATGAAACATTTCAATTAGTGTTACCTGACAAGTTCCGGTTACTAGTGATTAAAGCTTTACATGATGATTTAGGCCATTTGGGAGTGGAACGCACGACGAGTCTGATTAGGGACAGGTTCTACTGGCCACGAATGGCACAGATGGTAGAAAACTATGTGAAAAATTGTGGCAATTGTGTTTCATGGAAGACTACTCGTACAAGGGCAGCTCCGTTGCATCAGATAACTTCTGGGGGTCCTATGGAGTTGGTCTGTATTGATTTTCTGACATTGGAGACTGATACAGCAGGGTTCAGTAATATACTGGTTGTCACAGATCACTTTAGTAGATATGCGCAAGCATATCCTACCAAAGATCAAAAAGCAGTCACTGTTGCTAAGGTGTTGGTCGAGAAGTTTTTTGTTCATTATGGATTACCCGCCCGAATCCATTCGGATCAGGGTCGGGATTTTGAAGGAAGAGTGATCCAAGAACTCTTGAAGAGTTTAGGGATTCGTAAATCCCGAACAACACCCTATCACCCCCAGGGTGATCCACAGCCAGAACGTTTCAATAGAACGTTGCTGTCAATGTTAGGAACTCTAAACACTACACAGAAACGTCAGTGGAGTCGTTATGTGAGTCAACTTGTACATGCGTACAATAGTACGAAGAGTGACGCCACCGGATATTCACCGTATTACCTCATGTTTGGTAGGAAGGCTAGGCTACCGGTGGATATTTGTTTTGAGACAGAGGAAGAGAGAGTCAGTTATTCTCAATATGTAGAGGGACTGAAAAGAGATTTGAAACGAGCCTATGATCTTGCAGAAGAAACCGCAACTAAAGTGCACATGAGAAACAAAAAAGCTTACGATAAAGTCGTAAGACACCAGACGTTGGCTAAAGGTGACAGAGTGTTAGTGGAAAATCTTGGTCTTCGTGGAAAGCATAAACTGCAAAGTAGATGGAATCAATTGCCATATGTGGTGGTGAATAAATACCAAGATTTGCCTGTATACACTGTCAAGCCAGAGAGTGGCATGGGTCGTTCACGAGTCCTTCACAGAGATCACTTATTGCCTATTGGGCAGACGGTTAGGATCTCCCCAGAGGAAGACCCACTGCCTTCCATGAATAGGCCTATGACCCGACAACAGAGAGGTACCCGTTATGATGGCAGTCATAACATGCATTTTTCTGTATCACAGAGTCTAAGAGATGAAGCGAATAGTGAGACAGAAAATGAGTTTGAAACATGTTGTCATGAAAAACAGTGTCATGAGACTCTTGAAAAGCAAATTCCTGAAACAAATGAGAACAAGACTTTTGAAGAAGAACTTGGAGAAATTCATACCACAGACGATACTGTAGATTTGTGCAATGGTGTAGAAGGTTTTCAGGATGTGGAAAAAACAGGTGGGCATGAGAGAAGCCCAGAACCCCCACAGTTAGAAAGAGATGGTTCAATGAATGATGTGGAAGAACAAATTGAGGTGAATTTCCCTAGAAGATCTCAAAGGAAAGTGAAACCTGTTCTCAAACTTACTTACGATGAGTTGGGGAATACTACAGATCATCCCCTAACTATTGTTCATAGGGGAATAGTAATTAAAATAGGTTGAATTCTCATCTAATAGGTGTTAGGTCTCATGGGGCATGAGGACCATTTAAAGGGCGGGAGAGTGTAGCCCAGGTGGGAATCTGTTAGAGGTTTTGGATCTAAATAGTTTCTACAAAGTTGTATACAAAAATGTATAAAGTTTGGTTTAAATGTACTGTGGAAAAATGTGTTTAGAGATAACCTAACTGTTAGGGCCTGTTATTTTTCTTTCTTTATCATGTGATTGGGTACTTTGTGAATAATAACCTATCAGATATGAGGAGGGGCGGGACGAGAAGCGGAAGGAGAGGCAGAGAATGCACGAGATAGAAATGATGACAGATGTGGGATGTCGGCGAGACAACTCTCTGGAAAGTGTGAATTGTGTATAAAAATGTATGCATTATAGTTCATCTCAAGTATATTAGAGTGGACTTTGAACTGAGTTACTGCTGGCTAAGCGTGACCGCGAAGTTCGAGTTTATTTAAAGTGCGTCACAGACTTGCACGGACGAACCACTGGCGGCGAGCCAGTACATTCGGAGTGAACTGTCTATGGTCGCGTTCGTTGTGAAGGAGAACGACAACGGATGTTATTTCGGAGACTTTGGTGACTGGAGTCCCGTGCACTGCTGAATGGAGCGAGATATCGTGTTGGTAAGCGTCTGAGCCGCTGGATGAATGGCGCACTGCTGACGGCTGTTGAGTGCGTCTCGCGACGGTGAGATGGATTCCGGTTAGGAGCCCGATGGACTGTGACCGATCGTGATTTAATAGATCCAAATCTTCAGCAAAGGTACCTATTTTGTTTTATTTTATTTGTGGCTCAATTGAGTGAAGCGGCCGTGTGTTTTTGGCCTCTACGAACCCAAGCAGCGGAACAGGCCTGCAACAGAAACTAAGGGGTATTTAAAGTATTATTTGCCGGCTTAGGAGGTTATTCTATTTGTTTGAAAACTTTTATTTGTCTCTTTGATTTTATTGATTGTTGATTCACATGTGAATTTCATTTGAAAGAGAAAAGGACACACACTTTGTATCTTGACAAAAGCTTTATTGAAAAGGATAACACAGTATCAAAGATATTTTTGTTTTTTGTTTACCCAGTATTGATAGATAATTTATTTTAATTAATTAAATTTCATTTGGAGTTAATTCTTTGTATTGTGGTGAATTACATTTAATTTTCCCTTTGATTTGAAGTAAAATAGATAGCAGCACAAATTAAACTAAACCCATCATACTAAAGAACTTGGGCGTCACCCATTAAAATTCCCATTGACAGGAAGGGGGCGTTACAATAGATTCTGCATTTAGTAGGCTATTAATTAACCATCTGAAACCACTTTAAAACGTATTGGATTTTAAACTAAAATTGATTATCATACTTCTGATTGCTGGTTACTGCTATACTTATTCTGAACAGGTCATTAATCATTCAATTTAAAATAGTTTAACATAAATATACTATTTAATAGAGCTACACTACAGTTTTTATAAAGCCAGCACTCTATTAAATGTAACCTAGTCATACTGCAAATTTTTTTGCTACTATGTTAAGAGCATACAAATATATCACCCAACTCAGGCAAAACAATTGACAGCCCTGATAAATAAAGTAAAAGGCTTAAACGGATGCATCTTGTTTTCACCTGCAGGAAAAACAAACACTTAAAACAAAAATGGCAGTAAATGACCACTAAAGTCAGTAGGTGGCAGCAGAGGGACACTCATCTGCTCATTAGCCATGTCCACTCCTTGATATACTTGTAGGAAGTTTCAGTAAGTCTTGGGTCATTTATTCCTGTACATTAAGGGCTCAATGCATTAACAATTTCTGAAAGGAGCAATGTTTGATATAGTATACATTTGCTTTTGTAAAATATTTTCAGTGCTTTAAATGTCTTACAGATTTGTATTGTATGGGGGTTCTGCATGCATCTTTGGAAGTTATTCCACAAGATAAATATTAAGTGAAATGTATGACTGAATTATTATTTTTTTAATGGATTTTTATGTAAAAACGAAGAGTTTGTAATGTCATTTGTAGCATTTTTTAATAACAGAATAATAGACTTAAATAGTCAGAGTATGACTGCTTTATTCTATGGTATTGCCTGCATGCTGGTCCTATTCCTGTCTAGCACATGAAATACCCATACCTTTACTCTGCTCTTAAGCACACACAATAATCATAAATGCTACACTAAATCTTTAAATCCTGGGAAATAAAGTTTGTTACATAAATAAGAATTACAGTAAAAAGCATTCACTTAACAATTTTGCAGTTAATGAAGTACATGTTATACAATATGCTCAGTATTTTGTGTTCAGTATTTTCAGATTTAAACTATATGGCTACGATTTATATTTATATTCTTTATATCACAATGACATACATATGTACACAAGGGTTTCCGTTGTCCGGTAATTGCCGGACATTGGCCGAAAAAAGAAAGAAATGTCCGACAAAATTAAATCTCTCCGGTCAAATTGTCCGATTCAAATTGCCTAATAATCCCGCCCCCCAACACAATCTGAATTTGAGAATAAGCCTAAAATGTATAAAGCAAAAATACACCGACCTTTGGCTATGTTATAAAGGAACAGGCTCTACCGTTTTAAAGTTATTAAACATTATTACATGGCTTGGTTGAATTCCAATGTGGAATGCGGTCTGTTATTTCTTGATATCAGACCGCTGCGAAGCACTAGCGGCGCCAGGATTTTGATTAGGTGGGCCTCCAGAAAACTGGATGGGCCAGTTAAAATAAGCCAAAAAATAAATAAGAACGGTTTCCCCTTCATCTCCGTTTCAGCGCTTTTCTGGGCACTGAGGACAGCGACTCAGTAGCCAACCTGAATTTAATGCGTAATTAGCATTGGTTAAAAAAAACAACAACCTTAAACAGGATTTTTTTGTTGCTTTTTTAATACAATAACAATTTCATTTAATTTATTGTTTAATAAAATTATAGGCCTATTATTTTTAGTTTATTAACAGCAACAACAGCTGTAAAGATGAAGTTGACGATCGCCATCTCCATAGTGAACACGCCTATAGAGAGAAATGCACATGATTACATAATCAGAGAGTAGCCTATTTCTTTTAGTTTTAAATTGTTAAAAAGACATTTCAAGCTTTCTTAAGATATATTTCATGTCTGTGAGGCCTATGCTGAGTTTCTTAAATTAGGATGAGATGCGCTTCAGTTCAGGAGCAATGCAAGTGACCGCGCGGGCGCCTGCATGATTACGCCTATATCGTCTGCTATAATCCAGGCAATTGGTTGATAAAAAAAATATTAAAATTAAGATACAATTTATACAAAACGAAATTCACTTCAGAAAAGTCTTTCTACAAAACAAAACTTAAGTGGTCAAAATCATGTCTGACCCGCTCCATGTCTCTCGATATTGCGCATCCTATCTTACTTGTGCTGTTCACTTTTCATAATCAACATAAAAAAAAATAACATTATAATATTTTAACAAATATTAAACTAAATGAGCTTAATGGCTACAACACTTATAGTATACCTAGACTCTCTATTTGTACAAATTGCTGCACATTCATTTTATTCTGAATTTTGCACACATAAGTTGAAAGGCATTTGTTTGTGCATGCATAGCAAAACATATCTGCAACCTTGATCAAGTTTCGCTGATAATTATACGTGCATTTATTAATTATTATCTTAATGAATAATGAAACAAGGACGAAGCATATAAACTGCGTTGTTTGTTTAGAATGGAATGGATCGCAAATAGATCCGAATGAAGAAACGAACCATAGTAGAACATGTTTTTTTTTTTTCGTCTATTTGAAAGTTAGGCTAATAAACATGTTGCATTCGGCCTGATTATGTAATTTTTTAAGTTATATAGCCTGCCTCCAGTTTTCCTCAACTTTACTAATTAAGAGGCGATCTTTGACCAGCATATATATCATAAAAATGTCCGGAAAACGAAACCTCTGCCGGTCACTTGTTTTCTAGCGGAAACTCTGGTACACACACACACACACACACACACACACACACACACACACACACACATTCTCTATAAAGTATATTTACTGTATTAGCCTACTGTATGTAAAATGCAAGTGGAGTACGTATTACAGTATTTCAGTACTGAAAATAATGTCTGATTACACACCTGTTCTGTGTACAAACGTTTGAATGATTGAAGACACTGTTGTTCTCTCAACATTCGGCTTTACCTTTTGACCTTCAGTCATTGTAAGGTCATGATTGATAACATTGTCTGCAATAGTGTCCTTATTTCATTAGAAACATGTCCACAATCTTGACCTCTTCCACTGTTTTGCCTCCGTACCCTTCTTCCACCACACATCATTACTCCTCTTCTTTCCGACTGTTGACTGAGTTGTGCTCTGTCAATATATGCTTGTCAAATGAAGCTTCATGCACCTCTGAGCTATTTCAGAGACCTGGTTGATTTAATGCTTTACATTCCCCTTCATTAGTGAAATGCAAAATTTATAGCCAAGACACTGTCATTAAAATGTTAAAATGTAGCATGTCATGGGAACCAACAACAGCACATACATTAGGCTATACCCATATTTCTATTTATAACGCAGCCACTTTAAATTCACATAATGTTTCACATCTGAGTAACAGAAATATAATGAAATATATATATATATAATGAAAATGAATTGCCAACATGCCAAGAATATAAAAAAATACCAAGTAAAACACAAATTTGTAAATATTTGTTTGAATGTTTCTGTAATGAGCAGTTTTTAGAAAACCAGAATGCCTGTAAATAAACAATATATTAATGACTGGCATTTCACACAAAAGTCAATGATAATACAGTTCCAAACAGCGCCACAGCAGAACAACTGCAATTGTCTAAAAGGAGTAGTTGTGTGGGTGTTAAATATATATTTGTATTTTTGAAAGAATAGGTTGAACATCAACCAGTAATCTCAATAGAACAGGGCCTTGGCGCCATCTACCGGCAATTTTATATTGATATTTAGTAGTTTAATATTTATTTAGCCTCCGTTCCTTTCGGCATTTACAACTCGGTTTAAATGAGCTTGCTAGAAGTTCATAGAACGATTTTTTATAACATAGAATTTAAGCATATAATTAAGTAATGCATCCACTCTACTATAGAGCTTTTTTATTATTATTATTGTAGCCTATAGCCTATTTCCTATTCCCACATGCTCGTGCATAATTGATATAGCAAAATAGGCCTACATTCAAAGCTTTTTACTGTTGAGATTCGTTTTTTATGTATCCAAACCTAAATAGTATTTTCTTAATATTCTTCGAGGATGTTAAAAGCTAGGCCTATGTTAAATAGCTATTAATGTGATTTTCTCTGCTGAAAATTGCTTCATCTAATTTAATAATAGCTTTAATAGCTAAATGATCAAATCTTCTAGCCCACACTGTTCGAACAGTGTCTCAAATAAGACAAGTCTATTCAATTCAAATTTAGCTGTAGCCTAGCGCTTTTCACAATATTGTTTCAAAACAGCTTTACAGAAAATGCATTTCAGAAATGTACATAGAAAAATACAGTTAGTAAGTTAGTAATTTATTAATCCATCATACAAGTAGCTGCATAAAAGTACGTGCGCTATTTTTAAATTAGCCAAGGCACGTTTTGCGTTCAGACGGGCAGACGTGTAGACGTTCTCCACACGCACGTTAACACGTCTTTAAGCTTGGTTAGGAAAGAAATGACACAAAGCGAGCGCCATACTCTAAACTGTCCAGGTGTGTGTGCGCGTGTGTGTGTGTGTCAGTGCTCTAAACTGTCCAGGTGTGTGTGTGTGTGTGTGTGTGTGTGTGTGTGTGTGTGTGTGTGCGTGTGTGTGTGTGTGTGTGCGCGCGTGTGTGTGTGTGTGTCAGTGCTCTAAACTGTCCAGATATGTGTGTGTGTGTGTGTGTGTGTGTGTGTGTGTGTCAGTGCTCTAAACTGTCCAGATGTGTGTGTGTGAGAGAGAGAGATGTTGAATTTTGTATGAGTGTGAGATTGTAGTCTTGAGATAGATGTACATTTACATTTACTTTTAAACACACTTACAAATGAAGAGAGCAATAAAAGCAATTAAACTAACAATAGCACAACAATATGCGAGTGCTAAGCTGTGTCTGACCCTTCCCAGTTTAGTCTGACAGAAAAGAAAAAACAAAAAAGATTTCTGAAGGATTTTACTCATTATATTTCATGGGAGAGAGAGAGAGAGAGAGAGAGAGAGAGAGAGAGAGAGAGAGAGAGAGAGAGAGAGAGAGAGAGAGAGAGAGAGAGAGAGAGAGAGAGAGAGAGAGAGAGAGAGAGAGAGAGAGAGAGAGAGAGAGAGAGAGAGAGAGAGAGAGAGAGAGAGAGAGAGAGAGAGAGAGAGAGAGAGAGAGAGAGAGAGAGAGAGAGAGAGAGAGAGAGAGAGGACATGCAACAAATGCTATTTTTTTTAGTGTTCTAGGTAGTTTTTATTAATGTTTAATTAGCCTATACATTTTAAATTTGCAGTTAGCCTTATGTGTGGGACACGTTGCTTAATAATAAAATGTATTTTAGAGTTCATTTTCTTTCTTTTTTTGAACTTTTCTTTTATTTCCTATTATCAAGTGCAGTCATACAGTATGTCACGAATTAACATTTTGATGGTACAATATTGATGGTGCAGTAAAGTGTCAAGGGCAAGTCTACAAATAGAATAGCAGTCCATAGATGTCTTCCATCCTAACAAAAATACATGTGAGGGGAAAGATCCTTATCTCTGCAAGTGCAATACCACATATACATTTGGAAGATAGTACAGAATTTTTTTACAATACAAATGACCATTGGTAAATAAATGATAAGTAAAATAAAAGTAAGAAAAATATAGTCTGCATAATAGTCATATCAAATGAAAATGTTGGGCAATGGAGGACCATTTATTAAGGAATACATCTGCTTTCAGTTGTAAGTATGCTGTTGTATGCTCCATGTTATAAACATCTTGGATTCTCTCCCTCCATTGTGCAACCGTTGGAGGGTGTGGCTTCAGCCAGGAGGCTGTGATTACCTTATTCGCTATTAAAAGAAGGATTCTCAGCAAACATGTTTGGTTATTCTCTTCAAGGTCAACTGGCAGTATCCCCAGCACAAAGTATGATGGTTCAAGAGGTAGATCAATACAAAGACATTTTTTTATTTCTTTTTGTACATTTTGCCAATATTCTGTTATCTTTGGGCAGTCCCAAAATATATGAGTATGATCTCCCACCAAGCCACAACCCCTCCAACAGCCGTCTGAATTGTTACTCCATTTTGATGTTATGAATGGAGTTCTAAAATATCTCATTTTAATTATCCATCCAAATTCCTTCCAGTTAGGACTACTGGTTACCCTGTGTCCTTGACTGCATGAAGTTTCCCACTGCTTATCTGTAATTATTGTGTTCAGTTCTAATTCCCATTTTTCTTTAATATCTAAATTATTTCCTTTGAATTCTTCCTGCAATATTTTGTAAATATGTGAAATAAATTTTGACTTCACTATTCCTTCTGTTATTGATATGAAGAAGCACTCTATTTTTGTTGGTAGAGAGCAGAGCCTTTCCTGTTCTTTCCTGTTTCCATGATTTTGGAGGTAATGTCTAATTTGTAAATACCTAAAAAAATCTTGTTTTGGTAAATCATATTTCTCTTTGAGCTGTTCAAATGATTTCAAGGCTGCTCCGTCAAACAATTGGTCCAAAACCACTAGACCCCTTTCTGTCCATTTCAGGAAACCCTTGTCCAGCCTAGCTGGGGAGAACTCACAATTGTTTGCTATCCTTATAGCTCTGGAAATAGTCATGGGAAGTTGTAGTTTTTTCCTCACAATTGACCATATTTTTAAGGTGTTTTTACTCCATACATTAGTAATCTTATTCTTCCCCTATATGTCTTGGTTTAGGAATGGGATTGAATCTAATGGGAAATTTGGGCATTCACTCTGCTCCATTCCAACCCATATAGTGTCAGTATATTGGGACATCCACGCAACCATTGATCTCAGTTGGGCTGCCCAATAGTATGTTTTAAAGCTAGTCAAGTCCAGGCCTCCATTTTCCTTTGGGCAAAATAGTCTTTTAAATTTAAGTCTGGGTCGCTTTCCTTGCCAAATAAATTTGGATAGCCATTTATCTAATGTAGTAAAGGTGGAGGCAGGAACATATATAGGTAGTGATTGGAAGAGAAAGAGCAACCTTGGTAAAATGTTCATTCTTATAGTTTCTATTCTTCCTATCAGGGAGAGTGGAAGAATTTCCCATCTAGTAAGGTCCGCTTTTATGTTGCCCAACAATTTACCGTAATTGGCTTTAAACAGTTTTGATAGGCCTGTCGTTATGAAAATTCCCAAATATCTAAATCCTTGCGACCAGTGGAAATCAAGCCTTTCTGATAATTGGGTTGGCCGATGTCCAACTAGCATCATTGCCTCAGACTTCGATTGGTTGATTTGATAACCAGAGAGTTCTCCATATTTTTTTAAGGTGTCTAGCAGTGCAGGGACAGAAAGCACTGGATCCCTTATATAGGTCAGGATATCGTCTGCATAAAGAGATACCTTGTGCTCCTTATTTCCCATGTCTTTTATGCCTTTTATTTCCTCATTCTGTCTTATAGATGCTGCCAAGGGTTCAATATTTATAGCAAAGAGCAGAGGGCTAAGACAGTCCCCTTGCCTCACCCCCCTCTGTAGATCAAAGAACTCAGAACAGCATCCGTTTACCCTGACACGAGATTTTGGATTTCTGTAAATAACTCTGACCCAATCAACAAATTTTGGGTGGAATCCCATTACTGATAGCGTTTTGTATAAAAAGTCCCAATTTACAGTGTCAAATGCTTTCTGTGCATCAAAGCTTATTAACATTGATGTTTGTTTGTCTCTTTTAGCACAAGTAATTATGTTTAGGGTTCTTCTTATATTGTTGGCACCCTGTCTGTTAGGAATAAATCCTGTTTGATCTGGCTTAATCAGAGTAGTAATATGTTTTTGAACTCTATGTGCTAAAATACTTGTCAGTATTTTCTGATCATTGCATATCAGGCTGATGGGTCTATAATCCTTCACAGAGTGTTGGGTCTTTCCCTTCTTTATGAATCACAGATATAATAGCCTGTGACCATGTCTCCGGAGGGTTGTTCTTAGAGAGGGAGTATCTAAACACCTTGGTTAGTACGGGCGCAAGGTCATTTATGAAGCATTTGTAAAATTCTCCAGGAAGCCCATCGACTCCTGGAGATTTGTTGCTTTTCAATCTTTTTATAGCCTCTCTTATTTCTGTTTCTGTAATTGGTGTTATCATCTGTTTAGATGTTTCTTCTGATAATGTGGGAGATTTAAACCAGTGAGGAAAGTATCAGTATCCTTTCCTGATGTTTGTAATCTTGGTTCTTTGTATAAGTTTTGGTAGAATGATGCAAAGGCATCTGTTACCTCTTTGGGTTGAGATACTGTTCTACTCAGTGTAGGATGACAAACCTTGCATACAGTACGATTAGCTTGAGCTTTACGAAGTTGAAATGCTAGAAGGCGGCTAGCTTTATTCCCCATCTCGTAATATCTCTGTTTAGAAAATCTTAAAGCCCCTTCCGCTTTATATGACAGGAGTTTGTCTAAGGCTTTTCTTGTCTCCTTAAGTTCTGTAGCAATGTTGCTCAATCTTGTGGTTTTGTGTTGTGTCTCTAAAAGCTTTATTTTATTTTCCAGATTTAGTTGTTCCTTAAGTCGCTGTCTTTTTATTTTTGATGATATCTGTATTATTTTTCCTCTCATAACTGCTTTTGCTCCCTCCCACAGAATTGAAGGATCAACTTCACCATTATCATTGATCTCAAAATATTCTTTTATGGTTTTGCTTAACTCTTCTACTATTTCAGACTTATTCAGCAGTGATACGTTTAACCTCCAATATCTGAAAAAAGAGTGCATGCCTAGATCTACTTTCAGCACAATAGGTGCATGATCACTCAGAGTTATAGGTTCAATGAAACAGTCTGTTACTTTATGCATGTATTGTTGGGGAGACAGAAAAAATCAATCCTTGAGTAACTATTGTGGACATTAGAGAAGAAACTGAAATCTTTTCCTTTTGGGTTTTTAGCTCTCCATGGGTCAGTAAGACCCAGTTCGGGCATAAAGTTATTTAAGGTTTTTGTTTTGGAGCACTGAGATCCCTTCTCAGTGGGCATCCTATCCAGTTTCCCATCCTGCACTGCATTAAAGTCCCCTCCTATTATTAATACCCCTTTTACATTGCCTGCAATGATGTTAGCGATCTCTCTAAAGAACATTAGATCATACTCGTTTGGGGCATATACATTTAGGATGGATACCTCGTTTCCTCCAGCAGTCCCAACCACCATAACAAAACGACCTGATTTATCCTGTATCACCTTCTCTGCATTAAAGGCCAAGTTTCTGTTGATTAAAATAGCCACCCCTCTTTTTTTCCCATTTGAGGCACTATATACTAAATTAACCCATTCCCTTCTTAATTTTATATGCTCACTCTCTGATAAGTGGGTTTCTTGTAATAATGCAATTGAGCATTGCATTTTTTTGAGCTGATTGAATATTATCTTCCTTTTGATAGGATGGTTTAATCCACAGACATTATAGCTTACTACAATCAGTTTATCCATGTGGATAACAGTATCCCATGATTTTGACCTTTTTTATAGTAGACATTAAATTTCCAAATGTAGACCCATACCCGTGTTTACAAAGCATCTTATGTGACTGCTTAATTGTAAGAATAACATATAACTTCCACCATTGTGGAGAACAAGAACTCACAAATAGAACAAGAAGAAAGAAAAAAAAAACTTCCAAAAACCCGACTGTACTAACAAGCATAAACTCAGTCTCAACAAGGACAGAGAGTTGTGACCGGTCTCTCTGGGGATGTGCACACAGTGCTGTTGCAACTAACGTATAGCTTACACGATAAGTTGCCTGTAATATGGCCTAATGTAAACGCCGACGAAAAAAAAAAAAATTAAAATAAAGAATAGAAGAGAGAAAAAAAATAAATTTTTATATATTAAAAAAAAAAAAAAAAAACCGCTCAACTGAGGAGAACCCTTCCTTTCCTATTAGCTATATTTAAATAATAAAACTAGCCAAACATGTGTTACAGGGTAAATGTTTTTTTTTTTTGTTTTTTTTTTTAAATCACTAACTTGCTCACAGTTCAGTAATGTTTCATTTGTTCATCGATGGCCACCATGGAGAATGCTCTTCAAGTCCGCGGTGGTCATTGAATTCGCTCTGTTTGACGTTGAAGCCTCGGTCCATTTGTTTTTCAAAAGTTCCGCCTGTAGTGTCTCACGTTCGTTCAATTGAACCTGGATACCCAACTCTCCGAGCGTTACGGCCGCGTCTGCGAGGGTCGTGAAGGTCTTCGTTCCAGATTTCAGGTGAATTTTCAGCTTGGCAGGAAATGGCGATTGAGCTTTGATGTTCTTCTCCTTAAGCAATTTCATCACGTCTCTTACTTGCTTGCGTTTCTTCTGGATGTCTGACGTGTAGTCCTGGTCAAAGAAAATCCTCTGTCCGTTATATGGCACTCCTCCGCGGTGTTTCCATGCTTCTTGGATTACCGTTTCTTTGATTCTGTAGTCCAGAAATCTAACGCTAATGGATCTCGGGGGGCTCGCTGCGTCTTTCGGTTTCATAGTCAGTGAGCGGTGTGCTCTCTCTACATTTAAGTTGAGCTCTTCTGGTAATGTCAGTGAGGTTCGGATGAGATCATTTACGAAACTCAGCATGTCTTTGTTGGTTTCCTCGTCTTCTTTCACGCCGTATATGCGGACGTTATTCCGTCTTGCTCTGGACTCAAGGTCTTCACATTTTGCAGACAAGCTGGCATCTCTTTGTAGCAAGTAATGAAGGGCTCGCTCGTTTCTTTGCGATTTATCTTCTGCATCACTCAGCCTCTGTTCGTATTCAGTCACACGCTGTTCTAATTTCGTCATCCTTTCATCTACTTCGGCCAGTGCGGCTTCTTCTCTTGCTAAGGAGTCTTTAGTGTCTTTAGAGGCTTCAGCGTGCTCCTTTCTTAGTATTCGCAGCTCGGCTAGCACTGCCGCCATGTGCTCTTCTCCTCCCTCGTCCTTTGGGTTCGGTTGTTCATCTTTTTTCGACGCTTTACCCTTCTTATCCGTATCTTTTCGATTGCAGGCCATTTCGATTGATTATTGTGAGTGTTTTTTGCAGAAAATAAGGTTTATAATAAAGGTTTGGCTAGTTTTTACAAATTCTCCTCTGGGAGCTTAAAAATCAGGCTGCCGCCACAACCATGACGTCACAGGAAGCCTAGAGTTCATTTTCATGCATTTTTATATTGTCCTGCAGACAGAAATGTCACCCATTGGGTGGAATGGCTCTTATTGTGTTTTTAAGGGGCTTGTTTAGGTTATTTTTATATATATATACAGTACAGGCCAAAAGTTTGGACACATTATTTAATGTTTTTGAAAGAGGTTTCTTCTGCTCATCAAGCCTGCATTTATTTGATCAAAAAATTGTGATATATTATTACAATATTAATAATATATATACTAATTACAATATTAGTAATATTGTGATATTATTACAATTTAAAATAATTGGTTTTCAATTTATTACACTTTAAATTATCATTTATTCCTGTGATGCAAAGCTGAATTTGCAGCATCATTACTCCAGTCTATCACATGATCCTTTAGAAATCACTCTAATATGATGATTCATTATGAGTGTTGGAAACAGTTCTGTGTGTGTGTGTGTGTGTGTGTGTGTGTGTGTGTGTGTGTGTGTGTGTGTGTGTGTGTGTGTGTGTGTGTGTGTGTGTGTGTGTGTGTGAGTGATTCTGTGTCTCTGAGATGATGTTCACTCGCAGAACTCAAGCTTCTGAAGAGAGAGAGAGAGTGTGTGTGTGTGTGTGTGAAGGGCTGAAGTGAGTTTATCTGAAGGTTCAGAGCCAGTGCTTGTTCTGTAGTTTGATGCGAGCGGCGACTGGTTACCAGTGCAGTTTTATGAGGAGAGTGACGTGAGTCTCTTTGGCTCGATAAACACACTCGAGCTGCAGCGTGTGTGTGTGTGATGTGAACTCGAGCTGCAGCGTGTGTGTGTGTGATGTGAACTCGAGCTGCAGCGTGTGTGTGTGTGTGATGTGAACTCGAGCTGCAGCGTCTGATCAGTTGCAGAGGTTTGACAGTGAAGCTGAAGACAACAGAGCTTTACAGTAGTTCAGTCTGGACACAACAAGCAGTGTGTGTGTGTGTGTGTGTGTGATGTGAACTGTTCATGTACAAAACAAAGAGATTGTGAATATCAGAAGATTCTGTGTGTCTGTTTGATTACAAACTGTAATAGACTGTGTGTGTGTGTGTGTGTGTGTGTATGTGTGTGAGAGTGAAGTGAGAGAGTGAGGGAGTGTGTGTGTGAGAGAGTGAGGGAGTGTGTGTGTGTGTGTGTGTGTGTGTGAGAGAGAGAGAGAGAGAGAGAGTGAGGGTGTGTGTGTGTGTGTGAGAGAGAGAGAGTGTGAGTGAGGGTGTGTGTGTGTGTGAGAGAGAGAAAGTGAGGGAGGGAGTGTGTGAGTGAGGGAGTGTGTGTGAAAGAGTGAGTGAGGGAGTGTGTGTGTGTGAGAGAGAGAGAGAGAGAGAGAGAGAGTGTGAGGGAGTGTGTGTGTGAGAGAGAGAGAGAAAGTGAGGGAGGGAGTGTGTGTGAGTGAAGGAGTGTGTGTGTGTGTGTGTGTGTGTGTGTGTGTGTGTGTGTGTGTGAGAGAGAGAGAGAGAGAAAGTGAAGGAGGGAGTGTGTAAGAGAGAGATGTTTGACACTTTTATTAGGTCAGTGACAAAGACCCATCATTGCATCATCACAAAAACAATCAACACAGCAAAAGCTCAAAGTTAGATCCCCCTCAAACACACACAACAAACCTCATTGAAACTCTGTAATATAAAGGTTCCCAAATCTTGCATCTCCTTATAATACTTAAACTCAACTGAGATCCTAGATCTAATGAATGCTGTAAACAACAGTACACTATCCTGGCAATGCATGTTTTGAATCATGTTTTTCCTTGTGTGTGTGTGTGTGTGTGTGTGTGTGTGAGTGTGAGTGAGTGAAGTGAGGGAGTGTGTGTGAGAGAGAGAGTGTGTGTGTGTGTGTGTGTGTGTGTGTGTGTGTGTGTGTGTGTGAGTGAAGTGAAGGAGTGTGAGTGAGGGAGTGTGTGTGAGAGAGATAGTGTGAGTGAGGGAGTGTGTGTGTGTGAGAGAGAGGGAGTGTGTGTTGTGTGAGAGAGAGAGAGAGAGTGTGGGTGTGTGAGGGAGTGAAGTGAGAGAGTGTGTGAGAGAGAGAGAGAGAGTGTGTGTGTGTGTGTGTGTGTGTGAGAGAGTGTGTGTGGGGACATGCAACAAATGCTATTTTTTTTAGTGTTCTAGGTAGTTTTTATTAATGTGTTTAATTAGCCTATACATTTTAAATTTGCAGTTAGCCTTATCTGTGGGACACGTTGCTTAATAATAAAATGTATTTTAGAGTTCATTTTCTTTCTTTTTTTGAACTTTTCTTTTATTTCCTATTATCAAGTGCAGTCATACAGTATGTCACGAATTAACATTTTGATGGTACAATATTGATGGTGCAGTAAAGTGTCAAGGGCAAGTCTACAAATAGAATAGCAGTCCATAGATGTCTTCCATCCTAACAAAAATACATGTGAGGGGAAAGATCCTTATCTCTGCAAGTGCAATACCACATATACATTTGGAAGATAGTACAGAATTTTTTTACAATACAAATGACCATTGGTAAATAAATGATAAATAAGTAAAATAAAAGTAAGAAAAATATAGTCTGCATAATAGTCATATCAAATGAAAATGTTGGGCAATGGAGGACCATTTATTAAGGAATACATCTGCTTTCAGTTGTAAGTATGCTGTTGTATGCTCCATGTTATAAACATCTTGGATTCTCTCCCTCCATTGTGCAACCGTTGGAGGGTGTGGCTTCAGCCAGGAGGCTGTGATTACCTTATTCGCTATTAAAAGAAGGATTCTCAGCAAACATGTTTGGTTATTCTCTTCAAGGTCAACTGGCAGTATCCCCAGCACAAAGTATGATGGTTCAAGAGGTAGATCAATACAAAGACATTTTTTTATTTCTTTTTGTACATTTTGCCAATATTCTGTTATCTTTGGGCAGTCCCAAAATATATGAGTATGATCTCCCACCAAGCCACAACCCCTCCAACAGCCGTCTGAATTGTTACTCCATTTTGATGTTATGAATGGAGTTCTAAAATATCTCATTTTAATTTTCCATCCAAATTCCTTCCAGTTAGGACTACTGGTTACCCTGTGTCCTTGACTGCATGAAGTTTCCCACTGCTTATCTGTAATTATTGTGTTAATTTCTAATTCCCATTTTTCTTTAATATCTAAATTATTTCCTTTAAATTCTTCCTGCAATATTTTGTAAATAAGTGAAATAAATTTTGACTTCACTATTCCTTCTGTTATTGATATGAAGAAGCACTCTATTTTTGTTGGTAGAGAGCAGAGCCTTTCCTGTTCTTGATGATTTTGGAGGTAATGTCTAATTTGTAAATACCTAAAAAAATCTTGTTTTGGTAAATCATATTTCTCTTTGAGCTGTTCAAATGATTTCAAGGCTGCTCCGTCAAACAATTGGTCCAAAACCACTAGACCCCTTTCTGTCCATTTCAGGAAACCCTTGTCCAGCCTAGCTGGGGAGAACTCACAATTGTTTGCTATCCTTATAGCTCTGGAAATAGTCATGGGAAGTTGTAGTTTTTTCCTCACAATTGACCATATTTTTAAGGTGTTTTTACTCCATACATTAGTAATCTTATTCTTCCCCCATATGTCTTGGTTTAGGAATGGGATTGAATCTAATGGGAAATTTGGGCATTCACTCTGCTCCATTCCAACCCATATAGTGTCAGTATCTTGGGACATCCACGCAACCATTGATCTCAGTTGGGCTGCCCAATAGTATGTTTTAAAGCTAGTCAAGTCCAGGCCTCCATTTTCCTTTGGGCAAAATAGTCTTTTAAATTTAAGTCTGGGTCGCTTTCCTTGCCAAATAAATTTGGATAGCCATTTATCTAATGTAGTAAAGGTGGAGGCAGGAACATATATAGGTAGTGATTGGAAGAGAAAGAGCAACCTTGGTAAAATGTTCATTCTTATAGTTTCTATTCTTCCTATCAGGGAGAGTGGAAGAATTTCCCATCTAGTAAAGTCCGCTTTTATGTTGCCCAACAATTTACCGTAATTGGCTTTAAACAGTTTTGATAGGCCTGTCGTTATGAAAATTCCCAAATATCTAAATCCTTGCGACCAGTGGAAATCAAGCCTTTCTGATAATTGGGTTGGCCGATGTCCAACTAGCATCATTGCCTCAGACTTCGATTGGTTGATTTGATAACCAGAGAGTTCTCCATATTTTTTTAAGGTGTCTAGCAGTGCAGGGACAGAAAGCACTGGATCCCTTATATAGGTCAGGATATCGTCTGCATAAAGAGATACCTTGTGCTCCTTATTTCCCATGTCTTTTATGCCTTTTATTTCCTCATTCTGTCTTATAGATGCTGCCAAGGGTTCAATATTTATAGCAAAGAGCAGAGGGCTAAGACAGTCCCCTTGCCTCACCCCCCTCTGTAGATCAAAGAACTCAGAACAGCATCCGTTTACCCTGACACGAGATTTTGGATTTCTGTAAATAACTCTGACCCAATCAACAAATTTTGGGTGGAATCCCATTACTGATAGCGTTTTGTATAAAAAGTCCCAATTTACAGTGTCGAATGCTTTCTGTGCATCAAAGCTTATTAACATTGATGTTTGTTTGTCTCTTTTAGCACAAGTAATTATGTTTAGGGTTCTTCTTATATTGTTGGCACCCTGTCTGTTAGGAATAAATCCTGTTTGATCTGGCTTAATCAGAGTAGTAATATGTTTTTGAACTCTATGTGCTAAAATACTTGTCAGTATTTTCTGATCATTGCATATCAGGCTGATGGGTCTATATCCTTAACAGAGTGTTGGGTCTTTCCCTTCTTTATGAATCACAGATATAATAGCCTGTGACCATGTCTCCGGAGGGTTGTTCTTAGAGAGGGAGTATCTAAACACCTTGGTTAGTACGGGCGCAAGGTCATTTATGAAGCATTTGTAAAATTCTCCAGGAAGCCCATCGACTCCTGGAGATTTGTTGCTTTTCAATCTTTTTATAGCCTCTCTTATTTCTGTTTCTGTAATTGGTGTTATCATCTGTTTAGATGTTTCTTCTGATAATGTGGGGAGATTTAAACCAGTGAGGAAAGTATCAGTATCCTTTCCTGATGTTTGTAATCTTGGTTCTTTGTATAAGTTTTGGTAGAATGATGCAAAGGCATCTGTTACCTCTTTGGGTTGAGATACTGTTCTACTCAGTGTAGGATGACAAACCTTGCATACAGTACGATTAGCTTGAGCTTTACGAAGTTGAAATGCTAGAAGGCGGCTAGCTTTATTCCCCATCTCGTAATATCTCTGTTTAGAAAATCTTAAAGCCCCTTCCGCTTTATATGACAGGAGTTTGTCTAAGGCTTTTCTTGTCTCCTTAAGTTCTGTAGCAATGTTGCTCAATCTTGTGGTTTTGTGTTGTGTCTCTAAAAGCTTTATTTTATTTTCCAGATTTAGTTGTTCCTTAAGTCGCTGTCTTTTTATTTTTGATGATATCTGTATTATTTTTCCTCTCATAACTGCTTTTGCTCCCTCCCACAGAATTGAAGGATCAACTTCACCATTATCATTGATCTCAAAATATTCTTTTATGGTTTTGCTTAACTCTTCTACTATTTCAGACTTATTCAGCAGTGATACGTTTAACCTCCAATATCTGAAAAAAGAGTGCATGCCTAGATCTACTTTCAGCACAATAGGTGCATGATCACTCAGAGTTATAGGTTCAATGAAACAGTCTGTTACTTTATGCATGTATTGTTGGGGAGACAGAAAAAATCAATCCTTGAGTAACTATTGTGGACATTAGAGAAGAAACTGAAATCTTTTCCTTTTGGGTTTTTAGCTCTCCATGGGTCAGTAAGACCCAGTTCGGACATAAAGTTATTTAAGGTTTTTGTTTTGGAGCACTGAGATCCCTTCTCAGTGGGCATCCTATCCAGTTTCCCATCCTGCACTGCATTAAAGTCCCCTCCTATTATTAATACCCCTTTTACATTGCCTGCAATGATGTTAGCGATCTCTCTAAAGAACATTAGATCATACTCGTTTGGGGCATATACATTTAGGATGGATACCTTGTTTCCTCCAGCAGTCCCAACCACCATAACAAAACGACCTGATTTATCCTGTATCACCTTCTCTGCATTAAAGGCCAAGTTTCTGTTGATTAAAATAGCCACCCCTCTTTTTTTTCCATTTGAGGCACTATATACTAAATTAACCCATTCCCTTCTTAATTTTATATGCTCACTCTCTGATAAGTGGGTTTCTTGTAATAATGCAATTGAGCATTGCATTTTTTTGAGCTGATTTAATATTTTCTTCCTTTTGATAGGATGGTTTAATCCACGGACATTATAGCTTACTACAATCAGTTTATCCATGTGGATAACAGTATCCCATGATTTTGACCTTTTTTATAGTAGACATTAAATTTCCAAATGTAGACCCATACCCGTGTTTACAAAGCATCTTATGTGACTGCTTAATTGTAAGAATAACATATAACTTCCACCATTGTGGAGAACAAGAACTCACAAATAGAACAAGAAGAAAGAAAAAAAAAACTTCCAAAAACCCGACTGTACTAACAAGCATAAACTCAGTCACAACAAGGACAGAGAGTTGTGACCGGTCTCTCTGGGGATGTGCACACAGTGCTGTTGCAACTAACGTATAGCTTACACGATAAGTTGCCTGTAATATGGCCTAATGTAAACGCCGACGAAAAAAAAAAAATTAAAATAAAGAATAGAAGAGAGAAAATAAATAAATTTTTATATATTAAAAAAAAAAAAAAAAAACGCTCAACTGAGGAGAACCCTTCCTTTCCTATTAGCTATATTTAAATAATAAAACTAGCCAAACATGTGTTACAGGGTAAATGTTTTTTTTTTCTTTTTTTTTTAAAATCACTAACTTACTCACAGTTCAGTAATGTTTCATTTGTTCATCGATGGCCACCATGGAGAATGCTCTTCAAGTCCGCGGTGGTCATTGAATTCGCTCTGTTTGACGTTGAAGCCTCGGTCCATTTGTTTTTCAAAAGTTCCGCCTGTAGTGTCTCACGTTCGTTCAATTGAACCTGGATACCCAACTCTCCGAGCGTTACGGCCGCGTCTGCGAGGGTCGTGAAGGTCTTCGTTCCAGATTTCAGGTGAATTTTCAGCTTGGCAGGAAATGGCGATTGAGCTTTGATGTTCTTCTCCTTAAGCAATTTCATCACGTCTCTTACTTGCTTGCGTTTCTTCTGGATGTCTGACGTGTAGTCCTGGTCAAAGAAAATCCTCTGTCCGTTATATGGCACTCCTCCGCGGTGTTTCCATGCTTCTTGGATTACCGTTTCTTTGATTCTGTAGTCCAGAAATCTAACGCTAATGGATCTCGGGGGGCTCGCTGCGTCTTTCGGTTTCATAGTCAGTGAGCGGTGTGCTCTCTCTACATTTAAGTTGAGCTCTTCTGGTAATGTCAGTGAGGTTCGGATGAGATCATTTACGAAACTCAGCATGTCTTTGTTGGTTTCCTCGTCTTCTTTCACGCCGTATATGCGGACGTTATTCCGTCTTGCTCTGGACTCAAGGTCTTCACATTTTGCAGACAAGCTGGCATCTCTTTGTAGCAAGTAATGAAGGGCTCGCTCGTTTCTTTGCGATTTATCTTCTGCATCACTCAGCCTCTGTTCGTATTCAGTCACACGCTGTTCTAATTTCGTCATCCTTTCGTCTACTTCGGCCAGTGCGGCTTCTACTCTTGCTAAGGAGTCTTTAGTGTCTTTAGAGGCTTCAGCGTGCTCCTTTCTTAGTATTCGCAGCTCGGCTAGCACTGCCGCCATGTGCTCTTCTCCTCCCTCGTCCTTTGGGTTCGGTTGTTCATCTTCTTTCGACGCTTTACCCTTCTTATCCGTATCTTTTCGATTGCAGGCCATTTCGATTGATTATTGTGAGTGTTTTTTGCAGAAAATAAGGTTTATAATTAAGGTTTGGCTAGTTTTTACAAATTCTCCTCTGGGAGCTTAAAAATCAGGCTGCCGCCACAACCATGACGTCACAGGAAGCCTAGAGTTCATTTTCATGCATTTTTATATATATATATATTGTCCTGCAGACAGAAATGTCACCCATTGGGTGGAATGGCTCTTATTGTGTTTTTAAGGGGCTTGTTTAGGTTATTTATATATATATATATATATACAGTACAGGCCAAAAGTTTGGACACATTACTATATTTAATGTTTTTGAAAGAGGTTTCTTCTGCTCATCAAGCCTGCATTTATTTGATCAAAAAATTGTGATATATTATTACAATATTAATAATATATATACTAATTACAATATTAGTAATATTGTGATATATTATTACAATTTAAAATAATTGGTTTTCAATTTATTACACTTTAAATTATCATTTATTCCTGTGATGCAAAGCTGAATTTGCAGCATCATTACTCCAGTCTATCACATGATCCTTTAGAAATCACTCTAATATGATGATTCATTATGAGTGTTGGAAACAGTTCTGTGTGTGTGTGTGTGTGTGTG
>NC_139963.1:7145489-7185489 GCF_963993115.1 Abramis brama | reverse complement strand
CCTCAAACACAGTTTTAGTGTGTGTTGTTGTAAATGTTGCTGTTGTAATGTGTGTGTTCTTGTGTTCAGATGCCGTTGATCTCACACTGGATCCAAACACAGCACACACTGATCTCGTTCTGTCTGAGGAGAACAGAAAGGTGACGCGTGTGTCTGAGAGTCAGTCGTATCCTGATCATCCAGAGAGATTTGATGGGTGGCGTCAGGTTCTGTGTGGAGAGAGTCTGACTGGACGCTGTTACTGGGAGGCTGAGTGGAGTGAAGATTATACTGGTATATCAGTGTCATATAAAGGAATCAAGAGGAAAGGAGGGAGTGACAGTGTGTTTGGATATAATGAGAAGTCCTGGAGTCTGAGTCGCTCTAATCACAGACTCACTGTCTGGCACAATAATAACTCCACTGCTGTTTCTGCTGGTTCAGGATCCTGTAAGAGAGCAGGAGTGTTTGTGGACGTGTCGGCCGGCACTCTGTCCTTCTACAGCGTCTCTGACACACACACACTCACACACTTACACACATTCACACACACATTCACTGAACCCCTCTGTGCTGGATTTAGACTTCCTTATTCAAACTCTTCAGTGTCTCTGTGTCACATTAAACAACACACACTCTGACTGACACACACACACACACTGTAAAAGAAAACAAAGAAAATGTGGAACCATTTAACACATTTTAATTTTTATCAGAAGTGTGTAATTACATAAACACACACACACACTCAGTAAATTGCCATTTCTCCAGTTGTGTAACTGATTGTGTGTGTGTTACTGCATTATCACCGTTATTGATATTCACACACTTTATTTGTGCACAATGTGTTATTAAAATCCTTCAGATGATCTGATTAAAACTGCTGGATCTCACAGGATTATTATAATCAATAATGTGAAATGAATAACACATCATCTATATAATCATAGACTGTAAAATGAACATTAATCTACTGTCACCTCCAGTATTTCACTGTTAATTCACATGTTTTATTACAGTTTAATCATGTTATTGTAGTTTATGGTCAATAAACGCTTGTTCCTGTTTCAGTCTGAACATGTTTCTTCAGTTGTTGATCTTTGACTGTTATTTTCATTCATGATAAACGTTTGTCACCCTGAGTTTCACTGTTTTTACACGTTTGCTTTTTAATGTCCAGTTTTGACTGAATCACTTTATGAATCTTCATCAAAAGAGAGTTTGGACTGAATCTAATACAGAAGAACTGTTGAACAGGAAAGTAAATGAGTCTGGGACAAATAATCAAAGTCAAAGTAAAAAAACACTTTATTTTAATGTGTAATTATATATTTAAGTACTGAGTAATATTAAGCACATGTACGTACTATAGAGTCAGGGTTCATTTATAGTTATTACTATAGTAAATACATGTAACGTGTAACAATGACACTGTAAAATAGTGTTACCAACAAAAACATGTCAAAAATAAAACATGTATCAAGTGTTTATAAATGTACGCAGTATTCGTGTTTGTTTCATATAGTTTTAGAAAACTTTTATATTATTTTCTACAAGTTTAAAAACTGTAATGTGGTTTATGTAAAAAGAATATAGTACATATTGTCCTTAAACACCTTTATATGTGAGACTACATCTGAATTGTTAAAAAATATTGCAATTATAATTTTAAATCAGAAAAAAATAAAAATAAATGCTCATTATGTTTATTTTTTTTCGACAGTCATTATTACAACAGGATTGAAACAACATGAATATATGATGAATCTCTCTCTCTCTCTCTCTCTCTCTCTCTCTCTCTCTCTCTCTCTCTCTCTCTCTTTCAATTCAATTAAAAATTGCTTTATTGGCATGACTGTACATATTACAATATTGCCAAAGCTGGGAACGCATAGAATAATAATTATAAAGACATCAAAATAATAAACTATTATAATATAACTTAAATCTAAATGTACTACTTAAATTAATTGTATAAATTAACAGTGTAACAAATTATAATATCTGTGAACATTTTACACCACAGTGTTTTAACATACACACACACACACACACACATATCACACATATCACTGAGGGTCACTGTGGTGGATGTAATATGCTGAGTAAAATGTCAACAAGATTTACTGTATGTGTCACCTGAGGTTTAATCCAGTAATCAGTTTAAATAATTATAAAATATTAATGTTGTTAAGGACGTTGAAATGTTATGTTTTGCATTAATTCATATGTTTAGTGATTTCGTATGAGGTTAAAAATGTAGTGATGATATGTTTGGGATGAGTGTATCTGATTGGTCGTGTGTGTTTGCGCGTGCGTTTACTAATAGTTGGGGAGTTCTCGCGAGACGCTTCATTTTAAGTAAAAACTCTGGATATGAAGCATCTCGTCTGACTGTTTATTGATAAACGTGCTCCCTTACAGGTATATGAAGCGTACATTTGCACACATGTGAATATTAGTGTTACTAAATGTATTTTTGCTAGGTATTGTGTTGTATTATTGGGTGAAGTGCCATACGGGGCGATGTAAAACGCTAGAGTTATCCGCTGGGGAGAACGCGGTTCGCGCGCAAATCGTTCATGTGTGTATGTAACGGTAGGGTGATTAAATGTATACGGTTGAATTTATATAAATTGCCCTGTTTAGTTAAAGGTCGATGCATGATCTGTGTTGTCACGTGTGTTTTATGTGAGATTGGAGCTTGTGAATATAGAGAGTGTCGCTGTTTTAGGGTGGGATGCGCACTACTCTAAGTGCACTCATTTATTCACGGTGAACTTGGGATGCGTTGATTTAAAGGGGAAGTACATACGAGCTCATGCACTTGTGTATCAAATTATATAAATAAGAGAGCTCATGCATTGTTGAGTGTAATAATTGTTCATTTATTGCCACAATTCATTCTAAGTAAAAACTCTGGATATGAAGCATCTCGTCTGACTGTTTATTGATAAACGTGCTTACAGGACAGGAGTGCTACATGGACAGTAGTGAAACACACTGAGGTCAGACACACACACACATTCACCTTCTCTCTCTCTCTCTCTCTCTCTCTCTCTCTCTCTCTCAATTCAATTCAATTCAAAATTGCTTTATTGGCATGACTGTACATGTTACAATATTGCCAAAGCTTGGAACACATAGAATAATTATAAAGTATAAAATTATAAAGTACAAAATAATACAATATTATAATATAACTTAAATCTAAATGTACAACTTAAATTAATTGTACAAATTAACAGTGTAACAAATTATAATATCATTTGAACATTTTACACCACAGAACATTTTACACCACAGTGTTTTAACCAGGGGCGGCCTTAAGCATCTGGGGGCCCGTTTCAATAACTAATATGGGGCCCTGCCCACATAAAATGTAAACATGAGCAGAAAAAGCAAGGATTCTTGTTGGTTTGCATCATTATTTTATTACGCGCACTTTCAGCTTCATGAACAGGCACCACTGGCATATGTACGTTTCATTTCCTATTCAAATTATTTCCCTACTCAAAAAAAAACAACGTTTTAACCTTACGGAAAAAAGGCAAAGTATAAACACATAAACTACCGGTATTTATTTACTTCAGATCACCGTTCTCGGGGGCGGTAAACGTCGCCATGGTAACCGCGGCGCGACTCAAGTTCGACCAATCAGAGACGTCAGTGTTTTGCTTAGAATTATGGTTAGTGTAGTATTTCTCCAGAAGATCGCAAATAACAAGGTTGATTTTTATACTTTGTGGCATTTATAGGAGCAGAAACTTTCGTTTCACAACCTCGTAGCTCGTGGTCAATCTAACTTGGATGGTTTAGGGGTTTCCAACCTTTTTTAGCTACTTTTTAAAAATGAAAGTGGCCGAGAGCTATATGCAATAATTAAATCTCTTAAATAATGTCTCATAACTCTCATATTAACAACTATGCTAACTGTTTTAGACCTAAACGAGTTATTGTAGCCAGGCCTATATATGTCACCCTTAATTGACATAAAAAAAAATATTATACTGTAAAAACACATAATTATTGTTGATTTTATAGTGCATCATAACTAGAGATGAAATGGTATGAAAATGTAATTTCATGATTATAGTGACCAAAATGAGCATGGTTATCACATAATCCTGTTCAAAAAGTACTAATACTATACACAATAAAATCAATTCACCAAGTTTTATGTCGAAAACCAGCAAATAACAAATAAACTTACCATCAATATGCACTTTTTGTTTACATAAACATTAAAATAGTAACATTAAAAATGATGGCCAAATTTGAAAGGAGTGTCTTGCAACATGTTATCTACTAACATGTACAAGTTCAAATAAAATTTTGACAAAAAAGTTTTTATAAAAAGATAAACCTCGCATATTTCAGCCTTTAAATCATTTTTATAAAAAGAATGATTCAAAAAAGACAAAATACTGACATTTACAATGCACATTAGCTTATCTTTTCACTGATTCTTGGGAATTTGGCTAAAACAGGTTTTAAATTTGAAAATAAAAAGTTAGTAAAATTACAAAATCTGAAGATATATTATTATTGACCAAGGTCTTGGCTGTTCAGCAATATATCGGTGCAACCTCCTCATTTTGTATTTTTTTCATAAAATAGGCGTTTTTCCAGTTATTACTTTGTTTTTGTCAACACCGTCAGACACAATAAAAAGCAAATAATTTTTTATTTATTTGGTCTAATATGTATTTAGAGTTTTTAAATCATTATCTGGCATTCTTAGTACACATATTTGCTGTTAAGTGTTAAATATTCACTTTTTTTCATGTTTTATACTGTTTCACGTGTACTCCTTTAAAAGATCTAACATCATACAACGTTTACTTTAAGCCTAAATAGAAAAAGTGATGTTTTTTTATTTAACAAACATATTTTTTGTATTAAAAGATACCATTACTTTAATAACTCAACAGCACTGAAGAAACATATTGTAAGCATATTCATTTAAAACAAATAAAACTCCCTCTGACGGTGGTGACTTTAGAACTGAGGGTGGTGACACTAATCTGACGGTGGTGACAGTGGCCTCATTACAACATACAATTCCAAAATTTATACAACTCAAGTCAATGGCTTCTTGCTTAACAACTTTATTTAACTATTTGGTCCAAAAAATAACAATCCTGAGCACTGTGATAAACATTTAGTCCCGGCAAGATAGAAATTGGAAGTCTTGTGAGAAGCGAGAACGAGAAGCGAGAAAACATTGTTTTACAGCAATTCGACATAAACACATGCCATATGATACTGTGTATGATGTATTACCCACCTCGGCCGGCTACGATAATAACATATGCACATGAGCAGTGGTAGAAAGGGGGAGGAGGGTGCCTCAAGTGAGTTTTTTTTACAGTGGGATTACAGTGAATGTTAGATTTGGTTAAATGTTGTCATGCCATTTTCATTTGGCTTTAGTCATGGGAGATGCATAGCCTACAAGGGATATTGTATGTGCTATATAGGTAGGTAGTAGGTGCACTATGTGCATCCCAAATGACGTAAGCCAAATGAACATGGCATAATAGTGAATTGAGAGAGAGGGAAGGTTACCAATGGTTATACCGCAGTTAGGTCCGGTCTAATTACACTGAACAAAATTATAAACGCAACACTTTTGTTTTTGCCCCCATTTTTCATGAGCTGAACTCAAAGATCTCAGACTTTTTCTATGTACACAAAAAGCCTATTTCTCTCAAATATTGTTCACAAATCTGTCTAAATCTGTGTTAGTGAGCACTTCTCCTTTGCCGAGATAATCCATCTACCTCACAGGTGTGGCATATCATGATGCTGATTAGACAGCATTATTATTGCACAGGTGTGCCTTAGGCTGGCCACAATAAAAGGCCATTCTAAAATGCAGTTTCATCACACAGCACATTCCAACAGATGTCACAAGTTTTGAGGGAGCCTGCAATTGGCATGCTGACTGCAGGAATGTCCAGCAGAGCTGTTTCCCGTGAATTTAATGTTCATTTCTCTACCATAAGCAATCTCCCAAGGCGTTTTAGAGAAACTCGTGTTCGTGAGGATGTTCATGGATATCCACGAACATCCTCACTCTCACTCGTGCTATATTGCTTAATAGTAGCATGCGGTGTAGGCCTGTATGGAAGAAATATAGGGAGAATTACATAAATACAAATATAAAACAGGTTAATGAAACATTACAGGCCATATTGGTATTTATTGTGATCAACAATTATATTCTAGCCTTCGTTGAGGACCATTTGGAGGTTTTTGTCACCACCGTCAGACTGTACGTCACCACCGTCAGACAGAAAACCTGATGGTGGTGACGTATGACGGTGGTGACAAAATATACTCTTTCACATGATATGCATGAGTTGTTCACATTAGCCATCTTTTTTTCCCTCTGTTGCTATCTACTTCAGACCTCTTCTTAAAAAGTATACATTTATGTCATAATCTAATCTAATGTTTTTTTATACAAAAGAGACGTGTGACATGTTATGGTTGTGACAGTAGCAGTGTCCAAACATATGAACAAGTCTAAGAGAAATTAGCAAACTTACAGGAGCTTGAGTGATCTTGAAGCATGCAGAACAGTTGAAGGTTTGAAAATGGGGTCCCCAGGAATTAAGTTGACCTTGTAGTTGCCTGATTTTATTGCTTTTTATAAATATCTGACGGTGGTGACGAATATGTGGGACACATTTTGAGCAACCACAAAATAATTGTAATATGTATTAAAAACTACAAACAGTGAGGTTTGAACAATATTTACTATGTACTCTTTCATGTGGTAAAGATATTTTTCAATTTAATTATTACGTTTTGTTTTTTTAATCAAGTTGAAATGATTATCTCCTATCCGAGGACAACTGATTTTGTAGGCAATGGGCCAGCATATAATCATTAAATTAATACAAATTAAAAATAAACCTATAAAATAACCTTACATATGTGCAAAGGACCCCCTGATTATAACCTTGATTCTTTTTATTCATGAAAATGTTATTAATTTCCAACAGAATTAGCACTTTTCTTCGTGGGACATGTTTTATCCAAATTCCCAAGAATCAGTGTTTTATTATTAATAGTAAAATTCGGTCCGATTTTCCCGTGGCGTCTGTCGTTGCTATAGTCTACCATGCGCTCTCCACAACGACAGAGAAGTTTTAATATCTAATGGATTTCCACTACCGATAAACGCTTGCTGTAGCTCTGCTAGAAGATTTATTTACGGAGAAGAAAAAAACACCCGTAGTTTGGGTGCACCCCCATCCTTCATATTGACTCGTTGCGCCTGGAAAAAATGAGCGCGTCGCTTCAATTATTTGAAATAACCATAGACTGTAAAAAAATATGGACGTAGTGTCCGTGACGTCACCCGTAGGTTTCTGAAGAGCATTTTTGAAGCCTAAAGTGGGCGGAGCCGGCCGTCGCCATCTTGGCCTTGCATCACTCCCGGACAGTGTTGCCAGATGTACGATAATTATCGTATTTGTACGATAATTTTGACCTCTGTACGATGTACGATCAATAATGGAAAAAATCCTGTAATGTACGATAATTTCAGAACTGTGTGACACTTCAAATGATGGTCGTTGTAATAGGGCTTCTCATTGATCTAGCTGTGGATTCTACGTCTACCGGGGTAAGAACGTGTAGAGAGAGGGAGCGAGAGACCTTGCGTGTGTGTGCTAGTGTGTCTCACGAAGCACATGTAAGGACCCAACCAATCAATTGTAAGTGTGGGCAGGCTTTTATCTATACTCTCGAATCAGAACCGAACCCAGAAATGACTTTGTGCAGGTTGGGATGTCTGTTATTTTCATGTCGTTGACTCGTGTACGATAATTTTCTTCCAAATACGATAATTTTGAGCTTCTGGTACGATACTTGGACATTTCCAATCTGGCAACACTGCTCCCGGATAACAGAAAATAGACAAACAGGCGGGGCGTGAGTGGAGCTGAGGAGCCTGGCTATCTGAAATCACCTAGCTCGACGTGATCGAGTTAGCTGATGATGTAAAGCCAATTAAACGTTCCTATTTTTGCCCTTCGAAATATTATAATAGTTAAAAGACATGGCTACAAGTGAGACTGTGTATTACTTCGAGAGTGTTTGTGTATGACAGTGATACATGTCCGTCACTCTTTCATGGTCCTTCAGCGCGGCATCGCTCAAGTTCGTAGAGAGCTTATTCAGTCCATTTTAAATTCTGATGTTGGCCGTCTCTCAAATGGGTTATGGTTTAACCGTTAAACCATAGATATATTGCCTTTGAAGTGCAAGTAAATGCGCTAGAAAATCCGCGCTCATTCATGTGCATTTATTGCACGGACGGAGAAAGCGCCGACGCCTGCATGATTTCATCTGACGGTAACTTAACGTTACATAAGCATATTATAATCCATCTGTTCCATGGGAGCAGAACGAACGAGCATTTATTGACGTTTTAAATTTGAAAACCCCAAAAAGCAACGAAATTGTCAGACATCCATTAGTGCATGTTCACAGAGGAAAACAACTGAAATACAGCGCTGGTTGTTCTCTCGAACGATAACGACGGAATCCAAAGACGTGGGCTTTGTAACGTTACCCAAGTATTAAATTGTATGAAATAATAATCCCGAAAAAAAGCACAAACACTGCAGAGATGGCAAGTTCAGCAGCTAACATTGCTGAGGTGAAGTGACGGCTAGTAACAGCAGACAAACGGCTAGCACTGACAGCGGCAATTCCATCTGTCACTCAAGTGGCTTGGCCACACCCTTAAATTTAAATATTAATCAACTAAACGGACGAGTTATAAAATAATTCACCCCCCTCACAGTTGTTATGAAGGGCAAAATTAGCTGTATAGACCAAATCCACATACAGACACCAGGCTTTAAACACGTTTTTTTCTGCTGTAAAATTTGGCATTTTAACATGGGGGAGATACAGATTTGACTCACTTCTGACAACAGCCTCAAGCGGCCAGTCAACGAATTGCAGTTTAACTCACTTCCGTGTTGGTTTCAAGAGAGAGACGGGGAGGTTGCCGCTTGGAAATAACGAACTTGAGCGCGCAAAAGACGCGATATGTGAACGGCCCTTGGCGAGCTACCTCCAATCAGGCCACGAGCTACTCTCGCGAGTGACGTGTTGGAGACCACTTTAGACATTATGTCTGAAAATAAATATCCTAGGGAGAAAATGAATGGGATTTTCCTGTTCTGTTGGGGGCCCCCTTGGAGGGCGGGGCCCGTTTCAATTGAAACGGGTGAAACATAGGTAAGGCCGCCTCTGGTTTTAACATATACACACACACATATCACTGAAGGTCACTGTGGTGGACAGTAGGGAAACACACTGAGGTCAGATACACACATCACACACACATTCACCTGCTGTCTCTCAGGCTGTGGCACACACACACGTATCTGGCAGCGAGTGCTGCTGTCTGGCCCTTTCCTAGCAGGATCTTCATCTGATCTACTTCAGTCATGGCTGTAAAGTTCTGTATTACATTAGTGAGTTTGCTGAAGTAGAGTTCTCTGACTGAACTGTATTTGTGACAGTGAAGGAGGAAGTGCGTCTCTGTCTCGATCTCTCCTGTGCTACAGTGAACACACACCCTCTGCTCTCGGGGTAACCAGCTCTTCCTGTGTCTGCCCGTCTCGATGGCGAGACTGTGTTCACTCAGCCTGTACTTGCTCAGGATCCGTCTCTGCTTTGTGTCTCTCACACTCTGGAGATATTCTTCCAGTTCATAATTTGATTTCAGATTTCGATAGAATTGTAATTTACTTTGTGTTTTAGTTTCCTGGTCCCAATGTTCCAGATATGTATTTTTAGACTGTTTGATAATTTGGTTTGTCCTGATGTGTGTGTGAGAAGCAGTGCTGGTCTGAGACTTGTTAGTGTTAGTAGGGTTAGTCCGGTTAGTGAGTCTCAGAACCAGCTGACTGAGGGGACTCTTTTCGGGGTTCAGTTCTTGGGTTTGTAGAGCTTTAAAATGTAATGATTCTGTGGGACTTGATTTTAGATGCATCCAGAATTTGAGGGATCTTTTTTGCATATTGATAATCAATGGGAATCAGCCTAATTCTGCCCTGCATGCATTATTGGGTGTTTTCCTTTGTAGTTTTAGAATCATTTTGCAGAATTCAGTGTGTAGGGCTTCTGTTGGATGCCTGTCCCATCTAGTGTAGCTTTGATCACTGAGTGGACCCCAAACCTCACTTCCATACAGCGCAATGGGCTGAATCACACTATCGAAGATTTTACACCAGATTGGAATCGGTAATTCAATGTTTTGGAATTTTTTCTTGATTGCATATAGAGCTCTCCGAGCTTTATCTCTGAGAGCATTCACTGCCACACTGAAACTCCCCGATCGAGTGCTCTAGGGCGGTGCTGCCTAGACTGAACTTGTATCTGTGTTCCTGACATCTGGGCTTCTTCTGAAAGACCATAATGTTGGTCTTGGTGAGGTTGACTGCCAGGGCCCAGTTCTGGCAGTAGTTCTCCAGCAGGTCCAGGTGCTGCTGTAGTCCCTGTGCAGTGGGTGACAGCAGCACCAGGTCGTCTGCGTACAGCAAGAGCTTGATGCTGCTGTCCTGTAGAGTGAGTCCAGGGTCCGTAGACTGCTCCAGCTGCACCGCTAGTTCATTAATGTAGATGTTGAACAGCGTTGGACTCAGGCTACAGCCCTGCCGCACTCCTCTTAAACTCTCTCTCTCTCTCTCTCTCTCTGAGCGGATGCTGTGAGTGAGTGGGCGGAGTTTGCTGTGAGAGTGAGTTTTTTCCTCTCTTTCTCTTAACTTTCTTACTGTTTTTGTTTAAAGTTTTTGTTAAGTGTGTTTTTGCGAGTGTTAATATAGGCTTGGTAGGTTTTAGGTGGGACGAATTTCGCCGCTATCCGGCGTTTGCTGGGTGGCAATGGCGTCCTCAGAACGCGTGAGTTTGGACCGGTTGTCGCGAAGACACGGTATCAAGCTCGCGCCTGTGAGTAATGTTTCGGTGGAACAATGTGTTTTGGCTGTAGGAGAAGTTGTTGGTTGCGATAGCATATTATCTGCTTCTCGCATGAACAGTGCTGTTGTTGTCTTTCTAGACACTATTGAAAAAGTTAATAGTGTTGTTCAGAATGGCGTTGTTATACAGGATACCTTTACTCCCGTAATGCCGCTGCTTCAACCGGCAAAAAGAGTTATTCTGTCTAATGTTCTCCCGTTCATTAAAGATGAACTCTTGATAGCAGAGCTTTCAAGGCATGGTAAAGTAGTGTCCCAAATGAAAAAGATCCCGTTTGGTTGTAAATCACCGCTACTTAAGCATGTTGTTTGTTTCAGACGTCAGGTTTATATGGTTTTGAATAAAGATGCAGACGAATTGAATGTGGCTTTCAAATTTAAGGTTGATGGTTTTGATTATGTGGTTTTTGTTACCTCTGATATTATGAAATGTTTCCGATGTGGAAAAGACACTAAAGAAAACTGTAGATAATGAGAGGATGGGTGAGATTGTTGAAGCTGGGACCAGTGCTGCTTCTGCTGGGACCAGTGCTGCTTCTGCTGGGACCAGTGCTGCTTCTGCTGGGACCAGTGCTGCTTCTGCTGGGACCAGCACTGCTTCTGCTGGGACCAGCGCTGCTTCTGCTGGGACCAGTGCTGCTTCTGCTGGGACCAGCGCTGCTTCTGCTGGGACCAGTGCTGCTTCTGCTGGCACCAGTGCTGCTTCTGCTGGGACCAGCGCTGCTTCTGCTGGCACCAGCGCTGCTTCTGCTGGGACCAGCGCTGCTTCTGCTGGCACCAGTGCTGCTTCTGCTGGGACCAGCGCTGCTTCTGCTGGCACCAGTGCTGCTTCTGCTGGGACCAGTGCTGCTTTTGCTGGCACCAGTGCTGCTTCTGCTGGGACCAGCGCTGCTTCTGCTGGCACCAGTGCTGCTTCTGCTGGGACCAGCGCTGCTTCTGCTGGGACCAGCGCTGCTTCTGCTGGCACCAGTGCTGCTTCTGCTGGGACCAGCGCTGCTTCTGCTGGCACCAGCGCTGCTTCTGCTGGGACCAGTGCTGCTTTTGCTGGCACCAGTGCTGCTTCTGCTGGGACCAGTGCTGCTTCTGCTGGCACCAGTGCTGCTTTTGCTGGCACCAGTGCTGCTTTTGCTGGCACCAGTGCTGCTTCTGCTGGGACCAGCGCTGCTTCTGCTGGGACCAGTGTTGCTTCTGCTGGGACCAGCGCTGCTTTTGCTGGGACCAGCGCTGCTTCTGCTGGGACCAGCGCTGCTTCTGCTGGGACCAGTGCTGCTTCTGCTGGCACCAGTGCTGCTTCTGCTGGGACCAGCGCTGCTTCTGCTGGGACCAGTGTTGCTTCTGCTGGGACCAGTGCTGCTTCTGCTGGGGCCAGTGCTGCTTCTGCTGGGACCAGTGCTGCTTCTGCTGGGGCCAGTGCTGCTTCTGCTGGCACCAGCGCTGCTTCTGCTGGCACCAGTGCTGCTTCTGCTGGGACCAGTGCTGCTTCTGCTGGGACCAGTGCTGCTTCTGCTGGGACCAGCGCTGCTTCTGCTGGGACCAGTGCTGCTTCTGCTGGGACCAGCGCTGCTTCTGCTGGGACCAGCGCTGCTTCTGCTGGGACCAGCGCTGCTTCTGCTGGGACCAGTGCTGCTTCTGCTGGGACCAGCGCTGCTTTTGCTGGGACCAGCGCTGCTTCTGCTGGGACCAGTGCTGCTTCTGCTGGGACCAGTGCTGCTTCTGCTGGGACCAGTGCTGCTTCTGCTGGGACCAGCGCTGCTTCTGCTGGGACCAGCGCTGCTTCTGCTGGGACCAGCGCTGCTTCTGCTGGGGCCAGTGCTGCTTCTGCTGGGGCCAGTGCTGCTTCTGCTGGCACCAGCGCTGCTTCTGCTGGGACCAGTGTTGCTTCTGCTGGGACCAGCGCTGCTTCTGCTGAGGAAGACATGCATGTGGAAAGTAGGAGAAGTGAGACTGTTGAGGTTGAGGAAGCTGTGGAGAGTGTAGGGGATCACGTTCATGGCACAACGATAGGTGCAGATAATGTAGAGAATAAAACTGATGAGGAGAATGTATCTGCTGTTGCAGAAATTATTGAGGCTCAAGAAAGTCTGGACACTGAGATGCTGAGGGATGAAGAACTTTTTAAAACTCCCTCTACTAAAAGGAAACGAGTAAAGAAAAGCCTAAAGAATAAGAGCACTGGTCAGGTGACTGTAGACTCAGGTAATAGAAATGATGATACTGAATGCAGCTCAGTTGAGTCTGATATTGAGGCAACAGCTAGCAGAAATGGACAGTACGATCATCAAGGTGAATACACATTTGGAAAAATAAGATTATTCCTTCAGAAAACAAAGAATATGAAAAACGTCCAGGTTGAGGAGTATTTCCCTGATCGTAAACTATTCATAGATTCAGTTGCAATGACAATGAGGGGTGACAGTGAGGAGCATTTCACTGTTCAAGAAATGTTCAGGTTGAAGAAATTTGTGTCTAAGTTGAAACTAAAACAAAAAAATGAGGATGGTTTTGAAACTACATAAGTCATTTTGTTATTTTAAGTTATTGTTTACTTTGTATCTCTTGGTAACACACTATTTAATGAGTACGATAAGGATAGGTACTCTGAATTTGAATGGTGCAAGAGATATAAAGAAAAGAGCAGTACTTTTTGAGTTAATCAGACAAAAGAGCTTGGATGTTATGATGGTTCAAGAAACACACAGTGATAGTTTAAATGAAACCGATTGGAAAAAGGAGTGGGATGGGGAAGTAGTGCTTTCTCATATGAGTTCAGTCAGAGGAGGGGTGGCTGTACTTTTTGCCAAAAAATTCCTGCCTATTTCATACGAATTGAAACATGTAATACCAGGTAGACTCATGCTATTAAAAGCAAAATTTGAAAGATTCAATTTTGTTTTTTTGAATATATACGCTCCAACTATTGGGGCTGAAAGAGTTAATTTTTTTAATGATGTTAAGAGTATTTTGCTGGATTATATTTCTGATGATTATTTGTTTTTTGGGGGAGATTTTAACTGCACAGAAAATTATGTACTGGATCGGAATCACGTAGAACCAAATGCTGCTTCAGCTCGTGTTATACGCGAGTTAGTTGAGACTCACAGTTTATGTGATGTATGGCGGGGGGTTAATAATGATGTCAGACAATATACATGGGCACATGCAAGGGGAAGTGTTATATCCCTAGCTGGAATTGATAGGTTTTATTGTTATAAGCATCATCTTAATATTGTTAAAAAATGTGTAATTGCTCCAGTAGGTTTTTCACTGATCACTGTTTAGTTACATGTCAAGTATTTATAGCAAATATAAAGGCCAGAAGTGCATATTGGCATTTCAACACGTCTTTGCTGAATGATAAGAATTTTAGAGATGTTTTTTGCTTTTTTTGGGACAATTTTAAGACGAGAAAAAATGAGTTTGAAGATCTGCGTCAGTGGTGGGATATTGGGAAGGTTAAAATAATGATGCTTTGTAAACAATACACTTTCAATGTTACCAGGGATATAACACGATCTATGAAAAAGTTAGAAACTGAAATAGTTGAATTGCAGGATTTGGCTGATGCTACCAAAGAGCAAAGGTATTTGGAGACTCTTAAATCCAAAAAAAACTTTTCTTTTAAACCTATTGGGAGTTAGGGCGCAAGGAGCATTGGTTCGATCTCGCTTTTTAAACCTTTCACAAATGGATGCCCCATCTAAGTTCTTTTTCAGTCTTGAGAGAAAGAATGGTCAGAGCCGATGCATTCACTGTTTGTGCTCTGAAGATGGGCGTGAGCTAACAGAACCCTCTGAGATAAGAAAGAGGGCCGTACGGTTCTATACTGGGCTGTACAGCAGTGAGTATGTTGACGATGATGATTTGTCTGCTCACTTCTACGAAGGTCTACCCTGTGTTTCAGAGAGCTCAAAAGCGGAGCTGAAGCTGCCGTTGTGTGAGCAGGAACTGTTCACTGCTGTGAAAGCGATGGAGGGGGGTAAAGCCCCTGGCATGGATGGGCTCCCTGTGGAGTTTTACAGAGAGTTCTGGGCAGTTTTGGGTAATGACCTGTTGGGTGTTCTCAATGAGAGCTTAACTGAGGGGCTGTTGCCCTTAAGCTGCAGAAGAGCTGTGATTACCTTGTTACCTAAAAAAGGTAATCTACAAGATATAAAGAACTGGAGACCAGTGAGTTTGCTATGCTCTGACCTGAAAATATTCTCTAAAGCCCTGGCTAATAGGCTGAAAAAAGTGATGGGGGAAGTCATCCATATTGACCAGACTTATTGTATTCCCGGACGCTGGTGTGGTGGACAAGGTTTGGTCCATTTGCCAAGCAGAATGGCAGCATTTCGTTTACAATTCATTCAGAGATTTTTAACAGGCCCTGACGATCTGGTGTGGAGGAACTTGACCAAGGTCATCCTTCAAAGGGTGGAGGGACTTGGACTTGATGTTGGCCTCTTTTTTATGGATTACAGGAAGTTGAACCTGAATGACATATCTCCTTTTTATTGTGGACTTTTTAAAATGTGGGGACTTTTCACTCTCAAGAGAATGAACAATTCAGACTCTTTATTTTGGCTGTTGGAGGAGCCCCTAGTAAACGGGGCTCGTCTAGATGTAACGGATGAGGTACCAGGCCTCACTCAGCAGTTGTGTGCCACTGGAACAGTGAAGCTGAGGAAAATTGTCAGTGTGGCTGGCCCTGATTTAAGTGACGTTCCAGCAGTAGCCCTGATGCTGGGGCAAAGGTCAATTCGCCACACAGGAACAATAGTAGAAAAGTGGAGGAAGAAGCTCACAGATGTGGAAATCGCACTACTTAAGGATTTTGGGAAGGGTTTGGAGTTTCCTGATAAAGACGATCCTGTTCCGAAAACTAGAATTACTCCGGATTTGAAGGATATGACAGGTCCTTTGCTAGACCTTCACGGGCTGAAAGACTTGGATTTGGACATGGTGGAGGGCAAAGTTCTTTATCAGTGTTGTGTAAAAGTTTTTAATAGAGTTGCTTTAAATGGGCGAGTTGATACAGTCTGGAAGGAAAAACTTGGGATGGGTGAAAAAACTAAACCATTTTGGAGAGTGTTTTATAAACCACCATTGATTAAGAAATCTGGAGATTTACAATGGAGAATTCTACACGGTTCTGTGGCAGTTAATGCATTTATTTCTGTTATTAATCCCAGTGTTAATGATAAGTGTGTGTTTTGTGGTCTAAGGGAAACAGTGTTTCATTGTTTTTTGGAATGTGTAAGACTTAAATCACTTTTTGTTTTATTGAGTCAAGTGTTTTTGAAATTTGGAGAGAAGTTCACACATAATGCTTTTATTTTGGGGGCAGGATATAGTCAAAAGCAAAGAGTAAAATGGCAGCTGATTAACTATGTGATTGGTCAAGCAAAGCTTGCAATTTATATAAGCCGGAAAAATAGAATAGAGAATAGACTTGGCCAAGAGATTATGTGTCTATTTAAAGCCTATGTTAAGTCAAGAATTGTTGTTGACTTTAAGTATTATAAATTAATGAATGATATGACAGCGTTTGAAATGCAGTGGTGTTATAAAAATATTTTCTGTGCTGTGATGGAAGGGGATCTATCTTTTTCTCTATTTTTTAATTGAGTTGTATAGTGTATGATTGTTTTTGGAATTGATTGTATGGAATAAAATTGTTTTTTTAAAAATCTCTCTCTCTCTCCCTCTCTCTCTCTCTCTCTCTCTCTCTCTCTCCCCCTCTCTCTCTCTCTCTCTCTCTCAATTCAATTCAATTCAGTTCAGTTCAATTCAAATGAGCTTTATTAGCATGACTGTGTAACACAATGTTGCCAAAGCATCAACATATTATATATAAATAATAAAACAAACAAACAAAACATATATGTATAGATCATGTCATATGTAGCGTAGTAAATATAAATAAATAGATAAATAAACACAATTTATCCTAATAAATGAATAAGTACAGTGGGTCTCTCTAGAGAATTAGCTGACTCTGGCGTTGTGAATAGCTAACACACATTTAGCCGCTAGTGCAGCTGTACTATCATCTTCTCCCAGTAAGAAGGACATTTTCTCAGTGTCACTCAGTTCCAAGGGCGTAGATTTGGTTTGAACATTGGGGGGGTTGAAGTTTGGCAATGCCTCCTTTTCATGTGATCATGGTATAAATATCGGGGGGGTTGTAATGCATAGATTTAAATATTGGGGGGGTTATCTCCCCCCAACCCCCCCACAAATTATGCCCCTGCTCAGTTCAAAGAATGATGGAATCAAGGTTTCAGATCTGGGCAGAAAGGCTTCTCTTATACTGGAGTATTTAGAGCAGAAGAGCAGAAAGTGTTCCTCATCCTCGATGTGCTGTAGATCACACACACACACACACAGTCTCACTCTCACTCATCCTCGATGTGCTGTAGGTCACAGTGTCTACAGATCCTCTGCTCTCTCTCTGTCCACACACACACACACACACACTCCTCTGCTCTCTCTCTGTCCACACACACACACACACACACACACTCCTCTGCTCTCTCTCTGTCCATGTTAGTCTACGTCTTCCTCTCTCTATCTCTAGATCATGGTCACTTAATCTGTATCTGGAGAGGATTTGTCTTTCTTTAAAATGTTTAATAAATCGATAACTGGCCAGTTTAGTGGCTCTATTGAGGGTCGAGTAACATTGGAGTTTATTCTGGTGGGCAAAATGTGCTTTTAGTGATTCATCATGAGTGACTTTTAGATTTCTGTGGATTTGGTTAATGATAGGTTTGGGGTTGATGGGGAGTATAGTCTGATGGACGAGTTGGAGAGCGAGTGTGTTCAGAGGATGAGGTTCTGCTGAGGTGTCACTGGCGAGGAGGGCTTTATATTGCACTGACTCTGGGTCAGACTGATGGAGGTGATGCCAGAACTGAACACATCTCTTCTGGATCTCGATGTTCAGCGGGTACAGGCCCAGCTCAGCCCTGCAGGCGGCAGTGCACGTGTGTCTGTGAACCCCGAGAATATTTTTGGCAATTTCCAATTGTAATTTTTCTACTGATGTTTTATCCCAATTTTTAAAATTTAGTACTGGTCCCCAAATTTCACATCCATATAAAAGAATTGGTTTTATTATTAAATTATATAATTTTATCCAGGTTTTAATGGGTAATTTTAAGTGTCCACATCGTGACTTTATAGCATAGAAAGCCCTCCGAGCCTTTTCACCGAGTGTTTTCACAGCCAGACCGAAGCGTCCCGAAGCGCTGATGTCGATGCCCAGATAGCACACACACACACACACACACACACACACACACACACACACACACACACACACACACACACACTCACACACACACACACACACACACACACACACTCACAGATAGCTGTAGCTAGAGCTGTGCTGCAGGACCTGGCCTTTATACAGGAACTGGTGTGTGTGTCCCTGAGATCGGGCTTTCTTCTGGAACACCATGACTCTGGTTTTGTCCAGATTGACTGTCAGGGCCCAGTCGCTACAGTATTGTTCCAGCAGGGACAGGCTCTGCTGAAGGCCCTCAGGTGTGCGGGACAGCAGGACCAGATCATCCGCGTACAGCAGACATCTGACCTCTGACCCCTGTAGAGTGAGGCCGGGCGCAGTAGAGCTCTCCAGCGCTGACGCCAGGTCATTGATGTAGATGTTGAATAGAGTCGGGCTCAGACTGCAGCACTGCCTCACTCCACGTCCCTGCTGGAAGAACACACACACACACACTCCACGTCCCTGCTGGAAGAACACACACACACACACACACACACTCCTTGTCCCTGCTGGAAGAACGCGGTTCTGTGGTTACCGATCTTCACCGCATTTTTGCTGTTGGTGTACAGAGATTTAATAATGTCAAACGTTTTTCCGCCGATGCCAATTTGTAGGATTTTGTACAGTAGACCATCATGCCAAATTGAGTCGAATGCTTTTTTAAAGTCTACAAAACATGCCAATATTTTCCTTTGTCTGTCGTTGATGTTCTTGTTGATTAGAGTGTGGAGGGAATAGATGTGGTCGGATGTGCGCTGTTTTGGGAAAAAGCCAATCTGAGCTTTATTTAAACTGTTGTGTGCTGAGATGTGTGAGACGACGCGTGTGTGTATGACACTGCAGAACAGTTTTCCCAACACACTGCCCACACTGATCCCGCGGTAGTTATTGGGGTCGAGTCGATCACCGCTCTTAAATATGGGGGTGATGAGTCCCTCAGACCAGAACACCAGAGTAAATAATTTGGCTATTGTTTGAGTCATGCTGGGACTGCTGAGTTTAAGCATCTCGTTATTAATGTGATCTTGTCCACATGCTTTCTTCAATTTAAGATTTTTAATATGTTCTAATATTTCAGATATTGTTATTGATTTATCTGATGGATTTTGATCATTTTTAATAGTTTTCTCTAAGTCTTCTAGTGTTTTCTTTACTTTACTCTGAGGTTGGTTGAGGTCGGCCGGTTCAGTTTTTTGATACAGATTTTCAAAGTAAGATTTCCAAATTGTGCCATTCTGGAGTGACATCTCTAATTTGGGTTTTCCGAGTTTTTTATATAAGGTCCAGAAAGTGTTTTGATCCACTGAATCGTCAATTTCTTCAATTTTGGTTTTAAAATATTTTTCTCTTTTGTTCCACAGAAGTGTTTTGTACTTTTGCCGACAGTCTGAGTAAGAAAGCCGTAATGTCTGGCTGGACGGATCTTTGTGCTTTTTGTTAGAAAGTCTCCTGAGTTCTTGTCTGAGACCGGCACTTCATCATCAAACCAGACATCCTTTCTCTTTCTCTGTTTGTTTGTTTTATGTTTGCTTTGATGTTTAATGTTAGATAGAGTCATCAATGTTTTGAATATGTAATTTAAGTTTTTTGTTGCTGAATTTATTCCATTAACATCTAAACTGAAATCAGTGGACATAAATTCATCCAGCATTTTTAATATAGTAGGGCTGTTCATATTTTCTTTGAATTGGTCCGAGTTGGATTGATTCCACTTGAGTTTATGTTTCAGAGGAAACAGTTTTTCAGATTTAAGTGGAGAAGTTTTAGTTATTTCTCATGGGGCTTCAGATAAAGCACAGTTTGGCAGTGATCGGACATCGGGAGCTGAGGTCTGACTGTGAAGGCATTAATAAAGCTTTGATCAATATCTGTTATTGAATAATCAACCACACTGGTTCCTAATCTGGAGCAGTGAGTGAATCTACCTAATGTATCTCCACGAGTTCTGCCGTTAATGATGTATAATCCTAAACCTTTACAGAGTTTCAACATTTGTTTTCCACTAATGTTCACTGAAGTGTCGCAGCTGTTTCTCGGTGTGATATTCGATGAGGAATGAAACGTGGTGTCACTGGGGATGTGGACATTATCTACAATATTTACATAATCAATTTCTGGCCCTGTTCTGGCGTTTAAGTCTCCGCAGATGAGGATATTTCCTCTGGACTGGAAGTGTGAGATGTCAGTCTGTAATGTTGGGAAGCTTTGCTCTTCGTAATAGGGAGAGTCATGAGGGGGAATATAGACTGCACAGAGGTAAAGACTAGACTGATATATGACGGATTTCACTTCAAGCCAAATGGATGATTTTCCACTTTTAACAACTTTAATCGAATGTTTTAAATCGTCTTTGTGCCATATGAGTATTCCACCTGAGTCTCGGACACATTTAATTTTAGAATTTTTTGATGAGGGAACCATAATTTCCTTGTATCCTATTGGACAATGCAAGGTCTCATTACTACGACACCACGTCTCCTGAAAGATACAGATGTCCATATCTCTCACACTGCTGAGTTAGTCTTGGTCTGCAGTCTTATTACCAAAAGTAGAAGAGTGCAGACCTTGTATATTCCAACAACTGATTTTAAATGATTTCATGAATAGTTTTTTCTGTAATGTGTGTGTGATGCAGGTTATGTCCTCAGTCTGGAGCAGATGACGTTCAGCAGATGTCGTGTCTGGTTGAGTTCAGCGGCTGCAGGGTTCTGTGGTTGTTGAGCGGCCGCTGCGTAGCTCTTGTGTTGGGATGGAGGTCCGGCGGCCGGTCTGGGCTCTGCTGGAGGACGAGGGCTTCTTGGTGGCTGAGAGCTTCGCCTGTTATCGGAGTTTCTGCTGTTTCTTGCTGTGTTTCCAAGGGCTGTGCTTTTCAGCACTCTGGCGAAGACTTTCACCCCTTGCTTATTGAGATGTACGTGGTCATACATATGATGAGGCTGTATGTCTTTGTGATGGGCGAGATGAAGATTGGGAATGAGTGCGCAGCTTCTGGAGAGTCCACATTATTCCCGTGGATCACGTGGATCGGCACATCGGTGCGTGGCAGCAGTGTGGACAGAGTTACTCTAGCGTCTGGGAAGCGTTGTGTGGCTCTGATCGCCACCTCTCTCATCACAGGAGCCACACGGCCCTTCATGGCCCTTAAATCATTCGTCCCTGTGTGGATTACGATGTGCTTGTAGTTTTCATGTGGGTTTCTCTCAGACAGGATCTGAAAAGCACTTCTAGTGTTTGGGCACCAGATTTTCTTGGCTCTCATGTTTGGTAATAGAAGTCTCTCATTGACATATTTCCCATTAGAGTCCGTCAGGATAAGAGCATGTGTTTCTCCCGGGTCCTGTGCAGAGGAGCTGTGGATCTGGGGTGTGGATCAGTCGAGCAGTGAGGCTCTTCTTCCACTGGTTGCTGTTCAGGTTGAGGGTTTTCCATGAGCATCTCTGGACGAATCAAGGGTTTGGCAGAAGACTCTTTAGGTGCTGAAACAGAATTGAGTCTTTCTTTCAGATCTGTGATGAGTTCATCTTTGGTGCGAAGAACTGACTTCAAGGCCGAGAACTTCTCCTGCATTTCTTTTCTAACGTCTGTTAGTTGTTTTCCTAATGTTGATTTTACTTCCCTCAGTTCATCTTCAGTTTTCTGAAGTTCTTTTGACATTTCTTCTCTGTGTCTCTGCAGAGATTCAACTTCTTGTTTTAAGTTCTTTATGTCGATTGTCACTTGTTCCATGTTGTTGTCTTTCAGGTGGGATAGTATTAATTCTTTCATCTCCACTACTTCTACTTCTAGAAGTGAAAAGTTGTCTTTCATTCTTGAAATTGGAGATGGGATCACAGTTGCTGAAGTCACTGTCGTCTTTTGGGCTGATTTTCCAGGGGAGGGAACAATGTTCGCATTCTTGTCCACTTCATCAGACAATGCTAGCTTTTTTATTAATTCAAAATCTTCAATGAAGACCTTGAGAGCAGACTCTGATCCCTGGACCATGACAGTGCCATTTTGATATAAGTTCAGGGTCAAAAATCTTGTTTCATCATTTTTTTCAGCATCTTCAAATGCTAAGATCTGTCTGCCTTTACAGATGCCTCTTTTCTTGGTAAAGGTGAGATGTTGACAGAAGGCAGTGTGCCATAAAGGGCTGTGTTGGGTGTAAAAGAGCAGGTTGTTGATGGCACTGTGGTCCTGTTGTTCAGCAAACAGTGTGTCGGGCCTCTCCTTCATCTGCTTGTGTCTGAGCATCAGCCTGGAGGCCTCAGAGCTCTTCTGAGGGTAGATGAAGGGGCGGGGCCAAGATGATGCGTTGGCCATCATTGATTTGGAATGTAAACAATCAACTGAAATAACTGCCACTGTTTTGAATTGTTTTGTTTATCATCTCTCAGTGGAGATATAAAACTGGTCAAAATGAGTAAATAAGCCAAAAATGGGGAAAATATGAAAAATTCCAGTTGTGTCCAAAATGTCCAAAAATGTTTTTTTCTGTGCTGTTCTTTCAAACAGGAATCAAGCAAAAGTCCAAAGAGAGATAAATAGCACTGTCTATTCAAAATGTTTTTACCTCTCTTTTCCTCCAAGTTTTCTTATAGCTGTTGTTGTTGTTGTTGTTGTTGTTTTGCTTGATGTTATCCTTTCCAACATGAGTATCGTCTTCTGCAGAGGTTATCCTGTGATCAGCTTCTCTTGAACTTTTCCTCAAATTCAGATGTGACAGTGTAAAAAAAAAATAAAAAAAACTGTCCAGATTCAACAAAATCTTTGTCTAGATGTTGTTGTATGTTGAATCCTCTCTTTTCATTATCCTGTTAGCAAATAAATCTTATTTTTCTTGCAATTTATCTGGAGCTCAACTCAAGTGTGACTTGCCTCCTCAGAATCTCTCTCTCTCTCTCTCTTTCTCTCTCTCTCACTCCCTCTCTCTCTCTCTCTCTCTCTCTCTCTCTCTCCCTCCCTCTCTCTCTCACTCTCTCTCTCTCTCTCTCTCTCTCTCTCTCTCCCTCCCTCTCTCTCTCACTCTCTCTCTCTCTCTCTCTCTCTCTCTCTCTCTCATTAGTTTTATAATTCTGTCTCAATTTTATTCCAGCTCCACAAGTGGGAACTTTTAGAGAGGTTCCCACTCCTTCTCTTTGCCAGGAGAACCTCAAATGGTTTTTCTGCTGAGTGCTTCTGTCCATGGAAGATACAGAAGAAACTCAGGATGCTTTTCTTACCATAAAGAGGTTGAATGAAAGTCTTCTTAATGGTAATAAACACAAATGTGCAATGCATGCACAATTTTCACATATTTAATTGCTTATTAGTGCATCCTCAATTACATATATATATATATATATTATTATTATTATTATTATTATGATTATTATTATTTTTTTCTCACCTTAGGTTTTAAAAATTGCATATAAAAACAATACTCCCAATCTTTTTACATAGGGGAAATTACATGAGAAAACTTGAGCAGGGTATTATTTTGATAATGTTAAATTGATATTACATTAATAAAAACAACCCATAGGTGGACTTAAACGTAATAAAAAATAAATAAACACTTTATTTTATTATTTATTTATTTTTGCACTGTTATCCAGCAGTGGCTATGAAAGCACCAGCAGCGGGAGAGAGTTCAGCCATTAACACATCAGCAGAGAAATGTACATTTCCTGAAGAAAATGTGAAGTGGTGCTTGCAGTGGCAAAACTCGCCACTCGTTTGCTAGGGTGTTGTACATGATTGCATACGAGCCAACAAACATGTCTATATGACATTGTGGGGCTGAAATACGGCTTCTATATGTTGGAATATGGTTGCTAGGTGGCTGTAAACAGTTGCTAGGGTGTCTCTATACGATGTTCTAATGCAGAGACATGGGTCTTGATAAACGGTTGTTAGGGTTAATGTTAATGTTAATTAATGTTTTCAACCACTCTTAGTTTCAAGTATTATTATTTTTTTATCAAGCCTTTGTTGAGAACTGCATTTTTTTTTTGTCTTGAACAATGAGATTAAAATTGATTGTAAACACACAACCAAACGAGTGAAAATGTGTTACTGTCTGACACACTCTAAGTGCAGTGTGAATAATTAAATCATCTGCTGAATGCATATTTTCAAACAATTACATTATATGGATTACATGCCTGAAAACTATGTCTTATTGTACATAACCAAGATAGTATTTATATTCCAGTAATGAGCATTGTTACTAACACTTTCTGCTGTCTTACAGTGGGAAAAAGTGGAAAAACTCCTGGGAGCCAAGAGAAAATATTCAAAGTTCATCCTGAAGATGAGTGTGTGTGTGTGTGTGTGTGTGTGTGTGTGTGTGTGTGTGTGTGTGTGTGTGTGTGTGTGTGTATTGATGATAGATGCCTTGTATGACTTGCAGTTTTGTCTTTCAGTGTTCAGACACAGCAGTTCTGGTTTATTCTTGTGTTCTGCTTCTGTTGCTGCTTTGTACAGAACATTATCTGTTTTCTGTGTTTGATGAGTGGACTCATAAAATGTTTTGAAATATGTCACTGGCTCTGTTCCTTCATATACTCTTGATTTTTACGATTGTTTATATTTGTTATTTAAGATTAAGAGCAAACATATATGCTCCCTAAATGCATTTAATGATGTGTTTACTGCTGAAAATTTCAGAAAGCCACAAAATTATTATTATTATTTTATCATTCATTACCCTAAAGGACCTATTAGCCCACAGTCAAGATGTGTTTTTAACTCTATAATGTGTGTATGGGAGGATAGACCAAGATACTTTTGGGCCTTGGGTTAGAAGCATCTGAAGCTGGTACTTCCTTTCTCTGCAGGAAGAACACAAGGAAGACAGTGATTGAATACTATTAATACGAGAACAATGCTTTTAAACGACGCCCCACGCCACGCCCACCCGCCACTGGGCTTTGAGATAATTGGGTAATGTAGTCCAGATTTATCCTCTGTTATGAAATCGCCCATTCATTGCAAAACTTGTTATTGGCCTGAGAGATATAATCATTGCCATGGGAAACCCCTGTCTTTGCTACACATTTAACAACTACAAATGGCAGAATTTATCAAATTAATCATGATTTTGTGAGAGACACACTCTCACACAAACACAGGCACACACACACACTCTCACACAAACACAGGCACACACACTCTCTCACATGCACACATCTCTCACACACAGACACACTTTCTCTCTCTCTTTCTCTCTCCCTCTCACACACAAACAGACACACTCTCACACAAACACAGGCACACACACACACACACACACACACACACACAAATGTATCTAACCCTAACCCCACATATCCGTCTATATACAGGATTTTTTATTGCTGTAATAAATTAAAGGAGTAAAATCCTTCAACACAATGTTTCTCAGGCATTATATTTGCATATGCTTGTCTCTGTGTAATTATTGGTAGCAAATAAAGCAAAAGTAATATGAATGATGTGTACATTAACTTGTATGTATTGTTATGAACTAATATCCTGCTTTGGCCACTTGTGAGCAAAATGCAAAAATAGGTTATAAAATGAAGAACATCAGTATCAGCATTCGGGGCACTATGATCACGTTAATTATCGTTAAGGATATAGATCATGGTGCAAAATAATAATGAATATATATTTATAATATATAAAATATAAATACACTGTAGTTTGTATTGTTCTTCATGAGTAGTATTGTAGTTAATGTTAATGTAAAGTGAGGAAGAAAATAAAGAGTATTTGTCAGTTTTATTCAAATTAATTAGTTTTAAAATGGGATATAAAACTTGAGATTAATTATTAAGTCTGTGCATACAAATTAATATGCATATGCTAAATGTAATATTAAATATATTGCCTCAACGACCAAAACGTATATGTTAATATATTTATTAAATGTGCAATAAATAATAATTATTTTTAACAGTTGTAGGTGTAATGTAATGCCACGTGTAAAATATGGAATATAAAAGTAACAAGTAAGCAAGCGATGCCTCTATAACAATGGTGACAGAGGCTTATGGGTAATGTAGACCCTTCTGTTATTCAAATCTGCAGAGAGTTAGAAAATGTAGATGTGACACAGTAGCTCAGGGTAAGAATGACTTTTACTTATTTATTTATTTTAATTCATCTGAAAAATATTTCATTTCCAGACTCAAAACTCAAAATCTGATTTTGGGAAGATGATGAATCCAATGCTTCCAATGTTTGTGCTAAAACTTTAAAGCTCTTCTTCAGAAAGTTGTGGACTGCAGTTGTCCTCACTCTCCTCTTCATCATCTTCCTCCAGCGAGAAGAAGGAAGGGTGTGTGTTGACACTGCCACAGGTGCTGGTGATGCTGCAAGTTTCTGCTGGAGAATGTGCCGCTTGTGTAAGATACATTTTATACAGAACTTTCTGACATTCTTAAAGAATGTGACCACAACAAAGAAATTATTCTCATGGGGGATTTTCAGTGTTCTTCACTAGTCATTCTGAGGGCCTTGAGAATAATATTGATGAAGAACTCTTCATATGGGAACATTACAGATCATTTTTCAGATAGCAACAGAATATATAATGTGTTATTCTTTACTGTATGTTGCACATTTTTTTACTATTAATAATTGAGCGTTTCATATGTTTTTATGTAGACCTGCAGTAACACATTATTGGATGGGGGATCAACCTTGTGTGGATCATGGCAAAGAGTTTTACCTGTGCCTCTACATGCAAGAGAGGCTGTCAGAATATAGACACAACCAGCAAAGACAGCCATACCTCCAAACACAGTCAACAAGGGTAATGTCAACCATCTGCATCTACATTACACCATTGGTGAAAAGTAACTAAGTATATTAAGCCAGGTAATTCACTTAAGTACAAGTCTGAGGAACTTGTACTTTACTTGAGCATATACTCCACTACATAATGAGTAATCAAATCATTTCAAAGTTATCAATAACCTGGGCCAATCGTCAAGAGTGGTTACAATCAGTACTTCAGATAATACTTATTCTAGGATTTTGAATACAGAACTTTTTCTTATGATGTTTTCAACATTGTGTGGTCTTGGGGATTTTACACAACAAGGTTATTCTTAGTCTATTCACTAGTTCCCAACTGTTAATAACATAGAAACACATTGTTAACAGACCTGTATCATCTCCTTTATTTAAAAAAAAAAACCCACAGAATCACACAGTGGAAAGGATGTGGCCAGAAATTAACAACAGAGTGAATTATCCACTAAAGGAGGCCCTCATCCAGCTACAAGATCAGGAGGCAATAGATATGGAGGACAGTCTGACACGGTTCTGCACAACTAATCTGATCTGCCAGATGTGCCAGATTATTGGCATAAACAGATTTGTGCAATGCTCACAGGATTCCAGGTATGTCACATTTCCCTTACAAGTTATTCAGTTTAAGTGTTTTATCATTGAACATCACAACAAACATTTCTTGTGTTGTTAAAGAGAGAGGGATACCAAATCACCTAGCAGGGACTGGAACACCAAGAAAAATCACAACCGATCTTCTACCAGATGCCACAGCTGACATGTATGACAGGGACATGGGATCCTCCCTCACCAGAGTATCTTCATTCGGAAGTGACCCCTTTCTGTCTGAGGCAGACAAAGTGAGAGCAGAGCAGCACTGTGCACATTATTACCCCGACCTTTCAGTTATTTTTGACAGTGCTGTCAATTACAACTATGCTCCCTTCACAGAGGCCTTGATCTGCCTCATTGATGTAACAAAGACTTGTTCCTAATTTCATGTGAACTGGATTGTGAGGAGCCTTGTTACAGATTGCTGGACATCCGTGTCTGTGGACACCATTATGCAGTTACTACTACAACAGTAGAGGGTGTAAGTATACCCTGATAGTATTTACCATACAAGTTTTACTTTATATGTGTCAATGTACATGGGGCCGGGGCTGTGCTGGATGCAGGTGTTAAATGTAAAAATGTCAACTGCCTATTTTGTTACCATTAATAAATCATTTTACTGTCATTGTATCCATATTAGACATTATTCACAGGGTCGTTTTATGGAGAAAAAAAATATTTATTTTGCTTTTGTACAGAAAGAATAATCAGAGACACATAAATTGTGTAAACAAAGTAAGTCCAGCTTTGCAAATCTCCACAGAAGATCCTGTCACAACATATTGCCACGTTTAGGCCTACTAGCTCTTATAAAACTACTGTGAGGTGGGAACAATGATGTAACATAAAACATTGTTACATTTTCTAGCTCTTAAAACTCCAGCGCTGAGAACATCCATGCAACATAAAAAACATCAATCCTCAATATCAAAAGTATTTATAACATGATATAACACTGACAAGTAAGGACTGGTGGCAAGCAGAAAAGCAGCATTTACTCTTCGCGTGCCAGCTCTCTCATGACATTTACTACACCAGAAAGTAGTAGTAGTAGTAGTAGCCATTGTCACTTAGTCACAAGTACCAGCGAAATTAGCCATCAACCTGTCCATACAAACATACATACAATATGACAAGGGGGTAGACAGGACAGGAAGACAGAGCATTGAGGAAAAATTACAGCATACCATGAGGAGAGGTGAGGAGAAAAAAAGCAACCCCCAGACTATGCTCCTGTAAGGTGTACAGTTTGGGAACAGTAAAAAAGACCTCAGCAACATTAGCACATAATCAGTACACAACATGAACACACAAGACTTGCAACAGGAGAGGGGAGTGGGGGATGGAGGTAACCCAGCACAGGCAAGCAGCCATCCGGTGGCTCTGTGGCTTCAAAGGCCAGTGAGAATTAACAAATGCCTTTCTCTGTCTACAAATGCTCCAAGCACACCCCGTACCACTTAATATCACAGATATGAATTCCTGAAGTATGCTTAAGGAATGGCTCTGTTTTTATGGATTGGTTTCCTTAATCTCAATTGGCTATACAAAGAACACCAGGAGCAGGACACTTAAAGGAACCGTATGTAAGAAATGTATTTCAATTAATCATAAAATGGCCCTGATATGTCACTAGACATTAAGAAATCATGTTCATTTCAAATACTTATATCACTGACAACAGTAGTCCGGCCAGGATATTGTCATTTAAAAGTGAAGTTGCAGCCCTGCAACTGATGTTGATGTTGTAATGTTGTGTTTTGGCCTGAAGCTCCACCCTCCACCTATCTACCAATCACGAAGTCAGTAGTGTTTCGGCATCCGGGTTGCCAGCTCTGCTCTAGTTACCACAGCTGCAGCTACAAACGTGTCGGATAAAACATCTGCCTATCTGGCAACCTCGAGTCAGGGGGGAGGGGGAGGGGATACACCGCTCTACAGTAATTTGAAAGTGATTGCAGTACCAGTTTTGTCCACAATCTTACATACGGCTCCTATAAGCTTTTAAATGACCACTACATCAAAAATTCCACCAAACAACAACATGTTTGTCAGGGTGAATACATAATTGTTTGTCTTCCTAAGGACAAGACTTACCTCTGCAAACCAGACAAGTGAATGTATCCCTAACATTCCTGGACTGTTCTTCGGTCAGTACCAATGTTGTGTTCCTGTGTCGATGGACCACGTCAGAGAGTCCCTGAATGGCAGTTGTCACCTCAGACAAACCCTGAGCCGCCAGGACAAGCTCCTCGATCTTCTCGAACACACTGTCCAGTCCACCCTCATCATCTCTGCGTCTGTGAAAGAGAAACATCACATGTATATATTAAATAATTAGAAACTGTTAATGTATGCAAATGATGTGACATGCCATTACATTCAGATTGATTATGGACACAAAAGTGATTGCTTTTGTGCCAATCAAATATTGCATAAAGTGTCCATTGACTGAAGCTGTCCAATTTTTAGGAGATATAGTTGTATCAAAGAAAAGACTCAGATAAACATGGCAGTGTTTCTGGACAGACTGACGGAGAAATGTGCCATTATTTTAGGTGCTTTCATGTAGTCTCTTTGAATATGTTGTATCAGACCAGCTCTGCTCTTTAATTCAGGCCATGCTTAGCCTTTTACAGTGCCTGATGTCAGGAGGAAAAACTGAGGGGGTGTAACAGAAGCCACTGGTAGTCCGACTTCTGAGATTCTTCGCCTCTTTTGTTGCACAGCTTGGAAATCAACCTCTGGTACAGCCATGATTTTTCACGAGTTCTGCTTCCAATAAAAGGTGCCTAATTGAGTACAAAATATACAGTATGCATGAATAAAAGCTTACTCTTGAAGATGGACAAGTGAATGCATATTCATTTAGTTTTTATCTGAAATGGCAAAGGTTTGACATTGTTTATGGCTCCAGTTTAAAATGTGATACTTTATAAATGTTGACGTGACAATTAATAGCCCAATATATTTGCCACTTAGCTGTGAAGCAACTTAAAAGTTCATGCTATTGTCACAGTACATTTTCAAGACACAGGGTTACCTAAACTATAATTTGAGATGGTAAATAAAATTGTTTAAATGAAGCACCTCTTGTTCCTTCTGAGTCCAATATTTCCACTCCATTGTGGTCTGTCAGGATGAGTTGTTCATTGCTTCCTAAGGCATCTTTTACTTTGGCAGTCATGGATGGGACACTGGCCTCCTGCTCAGTAAATCTTACAACCACCATTCTGCTGTTCACAAGCTTTCCACTCTGTACCTCTCCCAGACTGACAGTCCTGGAGTTCAGAACAACTAAATTTAGGTTCATTCAAAATTTTGAACATACAAGAGAACATTTATATTTATATTTTATTGACAAGGGCATGGGAATTGAAAAAAATGTGCCTTACCTTGTAAAGTATTACACAGAACCTGGGTGGCACTGAGGGGCTTGCTGAGCTAGCCAACCTGGAGAAGCGAAACTGGCCGCTCGAGGAAGGAGTAGGTAGTGGCCCCGCAGCAACGTTAAAGGGTTAGTTCACCCAAAAATGAAAATTCTGTCAGTAATTACTCACCCTCATGTTGTTCCAACCGCGTAAGACATTCGTTCATCTTCGGAACATAAATTAAGATATTTTTGATTAAATCTGAGAGTTGTCTCACTCCTCCATAGGCTTTCAGAGGGACCGAAACTTGCTGGCCCAGAAAAGTTATTAAAGAGATCGTAAATATAGTCCAAGTGACTACAGTGGCTCAATCTTAAGTTTATCAAGCGACGAGAATACTTTTTGTGCGCAAAAACAAACAAAAATAACGACTTTATTCCACTATTCATTTCCTTCTCTCTGGGCCTCTAGTTGGTTCACGTAGTGTTTTTGCGTAGCGCGTCTGTGTTACACGTCACCACGTAGGCTCACAATTGGCCGAAGCAGGTCATGTGTGTGATGCGTGATGACGTGCAACACAGACTGGCAGCGCAAAAACACTACGAGGCCCAGAGAGAAGGAAATGAATAGTGGAATAAAGTCGTTATTTTTGTTTGTTTTTGCGCACAAAAAGTATTATCGTCGCTTGATATACTTAGGATTGAGCCACTGTAGTCACTTGGACTATATTAACGATCTCTTTAATAACTTTTCTGGGCCAGCAAGTTTCGGTCCCTCTGCAGAAGCGAAACTGGCCGCTCGAGGAAGGAGTAGGTAGTGGCCCCGCAGCAACGTTAACACCTGCATCCAGCACAGCCCCGGCCCCGTGTACTTCGTAATGGGCCTTGTCCCTGAGGTCAAATGAACTGAAGTGGCCCTCTGCTCCAGGGAAAACTGCCACATTGGCATCGTCAGTGAGGTACAGGCTCTGGCTGGTTACCTAAAAAGTAGTAAGATTTAGGCAAAATCCTGGTAATGGAATTCAATAACCGTATCCACTATTGTTAGGTGCATAAATCCAGTACTATTATCGGTTGCTAGTTTATTAGGTTCACCTAACGTAAGCTAAAATTAATGTAATCAAATACAACAGTCCTGCAAAAAAAGCATGCACAGTTATTATAATGCAAAAGTTATAATGCCATAAATTTATACATTTTTGTTGAAACTGTTTTAGAGAGGCATTCCATCAACTGTATGATCATTTTAGAGGATGGAGCTTGTGGTGCTATTCAGAGCCGGATTATCCATAAGGGCACTTGGGCCAGTGCCCAGGGGCACCAACCATTCACAACCACTAGGGGGGCACCACATGACAAGCTTTAAAAATATTTTTTGCCCAGGCACCACACTGTCTTAATACGGCCCTGGTGCTATTGAACTGTATTTCCTTAAAGGGTAAGACTGAGGCTTTATTAATGCTGTTCATTGATTCAAGTAATTGTTTGACATTTGGGTATAAAGTGTTTTAATTCTACAATATATGGTGTAAAAACGTCTGAGTGCTGCCCTCTTCAGGTTGAACAGTGGCTACTGCAGTTGTGTTTTCCTATTGGAAGTTGTGGTGCCCTGTGACGTCAGAGGGTACCAGCTAACCAGGCTCCGCCCACTTTTACAGTATTTTTCAAATATTGCCAGTGGGTGGAGTGAGTCAGGCTCTGACCAGGGGTTTAGTTGCCCTTTAAGTTACAGAATACAGAAAGTTACAGGTGATACAGAAACACCTATCTTATATGTCATTGAGCCTATCCTATTGACACGATTACGGGTTGGAAAAATAATAGAAACGCCTCTCTGTACAACACAATACTTCAACATCACCACTAACTAACACCTATGCGGCTGCCAACTAAGTTAGCCGTCACAGTTACTTAACAGTTCACCCAATGTCACACATTAAAAACATAATGCTAGCAAACTAGCATTCATTAACTCCGCTGCTCGTCGGATGGTTCACGCCTCGCCGTCGTCCATTAATACCTGACAATGGACACCTCGTCAGGCATTAACCCTAGCTAACGTTACGTATCTTTGGGAGATAAACTGTGTGAGAATAATAAGCAACGTTCGATTGCCATACCAGATTTGATCCATTATTTCGTTTTGGTTTCCTTGTTTATTATATTTCCCGTTTCGAGCTGAAAGCGATGAAACAAACGTCAGTTTTCATATTTGGTTCATACAGAAAAACCGAAAAACAAAATATTGATTCGTTATTTCGTTTTTGGTTTGCCAGATTAAATGGAATAATTGAATGATCGGATGATACACGGACCAAATAGTGTAACTACGCAATCAGTGACAGGCTACAGCTACTAGCTAACTTGACCTCGGCGCACAAGGAGTAAGGACTTCCAGATTTCGGTATTCGGTTACAGTAGGCTATCACCAACAGAATCCTGAGCGAATGCGAATAGGTGTAATTAAACATAAAATTACTTAACATTCACCACATTACGCGTCAACGAGTTTCAGCTGTGGCCCCACTCGTCTGGCCTTGAACATGCGTGCGGAAACTGGGGGCCGTTTACACGTCATCAAATTGTTTTTTACATTAACAGAACTTAAAATTAAATTATTTTTTGATTAACTGAACATGTTAAACTCTGACAAGTCATGATACTATATTTAATCAATAGGCATCATATGTGTGTCATCCAAGCTCAATAAAATAACAATTACAAAGTAAAAAGTCTAACAGTATTTCAGAACTAGATGCCAGCTGGGGGGGGTTTTCTATGGTTTTTCTGAGTAAGTACTTTTTACTGAACAAATTAGTTTTATAAGTTACTTTTACAAAGTAAACCATTACCAATATCAATTAAATATAGCTACATTTATGAAGAAAGTAAATAATAAAATCAAATAGGCTTTTAATAACAGCTCACAGGACAGTCTAAAGGAACTTTACTTAATTTTACTTTACTTAGTTTTCCTCGAAACTGCCGCTTTCATATCCAATTAAATGCCATAAAATTGACTGACTGCCTTTTCCAGCAGATGGACCGAATCTAATATTTACACAAACAATGGTTTTCCGTCTTTTTTACGACCAGTTGCATATTTTACTCGTCAGTTAATGTGTGGCGTTTTGAAGTAAGTTAGGCCTCAAAGGCGTTTCCTCAAAGGCTCTCTCTCGCGCTCTCTATGACCCAGGCCCGGGTCTGTGGGGGTGCTATACACCCTCAAACGAAGCCTCGATTGATACTGTTATAATATATTGGCGAAACAGATTTGTCAAACGCTCCAGTGCATATTTGTGCTTATTTGTTTTCGCGCTCTGGAGAACGCAGGAGTTTTTATTCAGTGCCGAATTATGCAGACTCTTGAAAACTCTCATTAACAAAGTGTAGACAAGATGTAAGAGATGACAGCGACATACATAAATGATGGATTCACTCTGCACAGGACCGAAATATGAAATGTTAAAATAGTAATGCATTTAAAGCAATGTAAAGGCAGACTAATTGAAAAATATTCATTGCAAAATATTTTTTAAATTCTATGCCAATTATTGGTAAAACTGTCATCTGATTGTGTAATTGATCAATCTAGATTGATCAATTTATCATGTTCATAACATATAGGCTAGTCATTAGCCAATAATCATTGATGAAAAATAATGTTTCTTCTATTTCTCTCTTTTCCCTGTGTCAACAGGAGCTAACTACAGCCCAACAGCACTGAGCATCTGCTTTGTAAGTATGTTTTGACTAACTATCAGATGCATTATGTGATTAACATATTGTAATGCATAACTTGCAGGGCTCTACACTTACATTTCTTTTTAAGAGATTTCTTACTTACTACAACTTTCTCCCATCTCCCGACTGCATCTCTGTAGCTCAGCCACAGTGATCTTTGGGTTCTTCTTTACCTCTCTCAGCAAGGCTCTTCTCCCGTGATAGCTCAGTTTGGCCGGACGGCCAGCTCTAGGAAGGGTTCTGGTCGTCCCAAACGTCTTCCATTTAAGGATTATGGAGGCCACTGTGCTCTTAGGAACCTTAAGTGCAGCAGATTTTTTTTGTAACCTTGGCCAGATCTGTGCCTTGCCACAATTCTGTCTCTGAGCTCTTCAGGCAGTTCCTTTGACCTCATGATTCTCATTTGCTCTGACATGCACTGTGAGCTGTAAGGTCTTATATAGACAGGTGTGTGGCTTTCCTAATCAAGTCCAATCAGTATAATCAAACACAGCTGGACTCAAATGAAGGTGTAGAACCATCTCAAGGATGATCAGAAGAAATGGACAGCACCTGAGTTAAAGCTAGAATAAAACACTGGCTGCCATATTTAAAAAACAAACGCAGACGAGGAAAGAGTTCAAAATAAAGCTCAGTCACGTGATTATGCTGGAGTCCTGTGGAAGTCTGTGCAGAAACTACACTTTCACAAACAGCACAACGTCTTTTTATCCTCGACAACTTCAACTTTTTCTCTCTAGTTTAGCAGTGCTTTTGAAAAGCCTGACGTGATCTGGAAACCTCTCAGCGCTTGACTTCAACATTCTCTCGTTCCCTCACTGCCGCTGTGGGCCGACTGAACTGATCAGCTCAAATAAGCTTTAAAGTGTTGTTGTGGAGGCGCTCAGATGTAGATATCTGTCGCAGTGTGATGTAAAATATGGGCGGAAGTGGAAAACAAGTCATTTTGGCAGCTTGGTTTCGACAAATGCTGTTCAGTTAGGATGCTTGTTTCAGGTCTGAAACTTGCGATATGTTTTTATAGTGCAATGACCTCTTATAAGTCGAAAGACCAAAGCGAATGTGAATCCTCATGTCATGACCTCTTTAACACTGAGGATTTTGCCGTGTTTGTTACCAAAGGCCCCTGTGGCACATTGTTGGCTAGCAATGCTTTCTGAACATTGTAATAATATGAGACTGAAACATTGCTTTCTTTGTGACAGACTTGTTAGCAATAATGACATTTAGTTATGAGCTTCTTTTATTCCCAGGTTTCCTGCAGTTTGACTAATTCGTTCTCCTCAACCTCATCATCATCATCACCATATTCTCGTGTGATGGATATTAACATAACACTGTTTGTGATAGAGTTGAATTGTACACATCAGAGCCTATGTGTCCCACATTTCCATGATTCACATCAATTTATGTCCGTTTGATTTATTCATTTACATTTTTACTGTTGAATACGTAATTTATACATCTACCTTTATTTCAGTTTTAATTGAAATGCAGTATTGAGTATCTAGATCTAGAACACTGATTCTTCTCTGACCTTTTACTAAACTTCCACTACTGGATACAACACGAGTCAGATAAATCCTCTCATGTGTTCGGCAGGGGAGGACGAGCAGTTTGTGCAAAAGCTGATCAAGCGGCAACATTCTGATCTGAAAAATGAAGCCTACCCGGAAGTGCGAAAAACTGCAATACCTCGAAAATCCGCTAGGGGAAGGTCCCAAAAGGGAGCAAATGTCCATAGCCCCCATGTTAAAATGTCCGTTTTCACAGCATAAATTCATGTTTTTACAGGTTGGTCCCATGGACTTTTATTGTATTTTTCGATAGGTTCCGAGTGCCTGACAACTGTGAGGGGGGTGCATTTTTTTCTAACTCGTTAGTTTAGATAGTATTTAGATATAAAATGTATGACAAATAAAGGCGTGGTTAACTTTGATTGACAGCTTGATTGACAGCTTAGGCTGCGCCAAGGAGAATGACAACATAAGAAGCGCCATTTTTTACCACAGTTGAAATACTACTGTTTCTGTATCATGAAATGTAGTTTTAAGAGTTTTTCAGGCGAGAATGTAGTTGTTTAAAGCTCAAATCTGTGGTTTATTTAAAGATTTATGAAAATTTGATCCAGTTGTGAGATCCAGCGATGACCGGGCGCTCGGCGCATGTACCCCGCCTGGAACAGCCTTTCCTCGGCTGGCGTTTGCCGCGGACTCTGGCGTCTCTGTAGTGGTTAAACATGAGATATATTCGTCTTGAGTATATCTAATGGGCGATTTTTGGTCTCGTGAATCTATAATTTGTTCCCTGGCCAATCGTTTTGGCTGAGGGGAAGTTTCATAACTTTATAAGCTATTTAACTTTACCGTTGTATGGTTAGACTAGAACGCTGACTTTGTATGTTTGACTGAATTGTTTGCTTTATTTGTATAGCTTCTTATACCTTTTACTTATACTTTTATAATGGCTAATATAGACCCTTTTACAGTTGGTAAACACGGTGACGTATTTGTGCGGGCGGGGCTTAGCTGGAGGCAGAAAGATCCCTCTGGCCGCTTCACTAACATTAGTTTGCAAGTTTTGTTAGCTTGTTTTTTAACAATGACTGGAGAAAATCCGATTTTGTCTTAATGTACAAGGTCACTCACTGTCCAGGACGCCGACTGTTATTTGCAAAAGTTAATTTTAACGGACGGAACCAGATGACCGTACACGCTCAGTCAATGGACGAACTGACAGGATTAACGTTAACGCTACCTCCGGTTGAGTGGCCTGACTTCTACACCTACCCGATAGAGAAACCGAGGGTAAAGAGAAACTGAGGACATATAAATATATTTAGATGCCTATAATATAACTATGTGCTGAATGGTCATGTAAAGACTTGTGTGGTTCAATCCGCAGTTCTGCCTAGCCAGCGCCAAGACGACAATGTAAAGAGTGACACTACGGTGCAATTTTAATGATATGAATATTTTCTAGAAATAAAAATTCCAGATACAGCATACTCATTTTTCATTGATTCTTGCACCCAAGAACACAACAAGATGACTTTTAATAATAAAAATAATAATTTAAGCTCCTTATTATGTAGCCGAATCTGTGCTGGTTTGTATTGGCCGCCTCCAGTTTTCCGTTTGTTTTGCCTCCAGCTAGCGCCGTGACGTAACTGTGATGTCGGCGCAAAAGGGGTCTATTGATAAAAGTGAAAATTAACAAAAAGAGACTGGGTTGAGTTTTGTCATTTTAAATTTTAATACAATGAAGATGATCTGTAAAGGTGTTTACTGCAAAATCTGTTGTTTAGTACAAATGCACATATTGCCTGGACCATATTAAAATGTTTAATATTTTTATATTATATTTCAAACGAAAAGAGGCAGGGTTGTGTTTTATATATATATATATTTTTTATAAATAGGCAAACGTTATGTGCAGTGAATATAATCAATACGTGTTGCCTGAACCACATTTGTGTGGCTATAATGTTTAAGATTTCTTTAAATGAAAACGAAAAGAGTTAGTATGGTGTTTTATAACATATTTCGTTGCCTAAAATATACACAGAGATAACCGGAGTAGCAGAGCGAGCTGAGTGACGTGCGCTGCGTTAGAAGGTGGGCGGGGTTAGGATTTCCCAAGATTTTCCAAGATGGCGCCGCCCATACCCCCCATAAACGGCTTCAGAACTGTTCTTCAGAAAGTCTATGGGTGACGTCACAGACGCTTTGTCCATATTTTTTACAGTCTATGAAGCTGATTAATCGTCCTATCCAGGTCTTGCGTGGGGAGAACGGCTTTGTGTGTCACCACAAGAACTCCAATACACTGGACGCCAGTCGCTCTGTTTACGACATCTTCTCATTGCTCTTCAGCGATGGTGCATACCATATAAAAAGTGAGTCATATCGTGTGAGCTGAGACTGATGAGAGTTTCACTGAGCAACACTGACTCTGTTGGGCACTTCTGCGCAAAATTCCTGATGCATGTGTTTTCTTTTTTCTACCACAGGTGGAAATGAAAAGTTTTGGTATGTCTCCGGCAGTGGTCTGGTGTGCACAGATGGGGACAAACCGGAGGATTTCTTCTTTGAGTTTGTGGAGTATGGACGGGTTGGCATCAAGGGTCAGAATGGCAAGTACCTGCGTGGAGACCAGGGAGGCACGCTGATGGGCGATGGGTTAAGCGTGGACGCCTCTTCCCTGTGGGAGCACTGAGTGCTGGACAGAACCAGAGACACAAACACACACTCACTCAGAAACAATCAGTTCTCGCACTGACACCTGTTAAACTAATGACTTTCAGGAGAACGCTGTTCATTCATGTTCTTTCTTCAGGCTTTTTTGTGAGTAAGTGAAATCTCAGTGGTTTTATCTGTTTCTAATAGGCTCTGTGCACAAGTCCCGTGACGTACTTCCGTTTTCCACAGTGATCGGCAGATCAGTTTCCGGTTTACTTCCCGCTTCATCGCATCACCATGAATTTTACAAGATGTTTACAGAACCTGCCAAAAATATCAGTAAATGATGTTCACCGTATCGTGGATGCCCACTCCCCTGCTCCCAAGAGCAAACGGGAAAAAGGATTTCATCTTTATATATCCAGTTACTTGCACCAGTACGAGGGTAAGTAGATTATGTGGCTATGCTATCCAGCTAGCTAACGTTGGTGACGTGCTATGTTTAAGCTTTGCGTTTGTTTCGCATTTCTTGTTGTTCAAACTCTGTCAACTTTGTCTCTCTCTCAGTGTCAGACAAAGATCAGGGCACGTGTGAAGTTGTTGTCAGGGCGCTGTGTTACAGGTCCATGAAGAAAGCTGAAAAGCCTCACAGTTTGAGTGTATGGTGAAGCCAGAATAGATAAGATAGCAGCGGTTGCTGAGAGAAACCCAGTGTTCCTGATGTTCTTGGGGACCTAGCAAGATCATACATTCTAATGTAACTCTAGAATTTGCTCACAATGAAAATAACGGTTAAAAGAACAGGTAAGCTGACCTTGCTGGTCCCCACTGGGTTACTGCATGCGTTCATGTTCAATCTGTAATGTTGTTATCAGTACGGTAAGTTATTATAACTCAGGTTTCCCGATGTTCCTGGGGATGCAGCTGAATGAAAACAGTGGTTAGAGGAGGCCGGTAAGTTTACTTAGCTGATCCCCACTGGTTATTGCGTACTGATTCATATTTTTCTCATCAGTTCCATATGCACCTTATCGTTCCTGTCACTAATTATTAACTGTGTTTTACCTAAACTCAG